>NW_012106598.1:2089460-2107238 GCF_000951045.1 Mandrillus leucophaeus
GCATGGTGGCTCATGCCTGTAATCCCAGTGCTTTGGGAGGCCAAGGTGAGTGGATCACTTGAGGTCAGGAGTTCAAGACCAGCCTGGCCAACATGGTGAAACCATGTCTCTACTAAAAATACAAAAATTAGCCGGGCGTGGTGGCATGCACCTGTAATCTCAGCTACTCCGGAGGCTGAGACAGGAGAATCACTTGAACCCAGGAGGCGGGGGTTGTAGTGAGCCGAGATCGTGCCACTGCATTCCAGCCTGGGTGACAGAGTGAGACTCTGTCTCAAAAAAAAAAATTGATCATTGTTTTAGTCCTTTGTAGAATATATATTTTTAGTATCATAAAACTTTTAAGCTGTATGTGCATGTGTACTTGTGCGTGACTTCTGAACAAATTGGGTCCAGAGCCTTCACAAATGGCTTTCATTCAAATTTTGATCCTCTTTTGCAGTAAGTTGTTCTTTGAGTTTCTTTCTTACAGTTTAAGCAAAAGACTAACAGTCTCTTTGTTCCCCTTGTGTCTTGATAACAGAGAAGAGACACTAGATTATTCTGAGTTTCTGGAAGCGCTAAAATTCACTAATGGAATCACAGAGTTTTGTAACTGAAACAGACCTTATATATCATCTCTTTTATTTCCTGAAGTTTTTATTTAGGTGGGACAGTAGTGGGTTGCATGAAACAGTTTCTTCATAAACATTTAAAGAAAAAAACTGATCATCACATGTCAGCTCTGTGGCCAAGATGCATTGCTGCCTTTTTACAGTTAGGAGTTGTTTATCAGTCACTTTTGTTTTGATTTTATTTATTAGTGACTCCTATTTTTGTGAGATGTATTAGACATTAATATATAGTTGTTTTCTGTGCTGAAGTTTTATAAGCTTTCTGCTACTCTCATTACTTTTTGGCAGTCTTTTGGCACCATTTACTTGTAAAAGACTAGAATTAGGTATATCATTTTATAGACCCCTTCCCTCAAATACATGTCCTAAGTTACATTTGAGTTGAACACTGTTAACTAGTCTATAGTGACATGAGTACTGATGCTTTGTGTTCTTCAGAACTCTATTTAACAGGTCTTTGTTACCCGTCTGACTTCTGGATGGATGAATTGTTATAAGCTGGGAAAGGTGTCAGAAGAAGATGTTTTACTTCTAAATGTTTCTATTTGTGCTTAGAGTTGTGTGATGGTTCCAGAATTTTAAAAACTTTTTCTTAATAACTCCTTGCGAAAAATCCTGAGAAATTAAATTAAATTATGAATTAAACTGTAAATGTTCTTTTTAAACAGGCAATCCTTTTGTCCCTCCAAATTTATGATTACATATTTTCTGAAGAGTTGCTATAGCAGCTCATGTATAGAAGCATTGGAGTCTCTCTCAATGTCCTGGCAAAGAATAATCAATTGTAGGTTTAATTGTTGGCTTGTTCTATATTTTGTTTTTCCTAAGAAAAAACAAAAAAATTAAAGCTAATGTCAATTGTTGATTTCATAGTAACCTTCTATGGGGTAACCTGCATGTACTCAAAATAGGTCCCAGACTTTTAATGATACTTTATTGTCTGTATTAGAATTTAGACTGTTATTCAGAATTGGGAGAATTGGCCTATTTTTGTGGCACAAAACATGAAATCATCAATATAACATAAAACATTCTTTTTTTTTTTTTTTTTTTTTGAGACCCATTCTCACTCTATGGCCCAAGCTGGAGTACAGTGGTGTGATCTCAGCTCTCTGCAACCTCTGCCTCCCGGGTTCAAGTGATTCTTCTGCATCAGCCTCCCAAGTAGCTGCACCACCATGCCCGGCTAATTTTTGTAGAGATGGCGTTTCACCATGTTGGCCAGGCTGGTGAGGCTCCTGGCCTCACGTGATCCACCCACCTAGGCCTCCCAAAGTGCTGGGATTACAGATGTGACCCACCACGCCCGTTCTAAAACATCCTGTTTTTAGTAGCATTTAACAGAATTATGTTCTACCTGAACTACTTGAGGTAGTTTTTAGATTAGCATGTGCTTTTCTACCTTTTACCTAACAGGAGGACTCATAGTCTCTTTTATGCTAACATAAATCACAGTTAAGAAGTAACTGAAGCTGTTGGCCAGTTACTGGGTGGCAGAGCAGCTAAACTTAATTTTGCCAAAAGTAAAAAAAAGGGATAATTTGAGAATCCAGTTGGATAATAGTAAATCATGTCATTATTTAAAGGTTAACTCGTATGGTTATTTGAGGAGTCTTTTCAGGCAACCTTATCCTTCTTGGGAATTATGTTAATTACAGTTCTTTCATGATAGAGATAAATTCCTTTTGAAATTTTCTGGGGAGGTTATTTCTCCCAGCATCTGTGTTTACAGTTTTGCAGTTTGGGCATTTGTATAAATCCAGAGATGATTTTTGAGAAGTTTTTGTGTTGGCAATAGACAATTGTTTTAATCTTTTGAAGAATAGGTAGTTCTCTATTAGGAAAAGAATGTAACATCCAGCATCCGCTTGGCAATCTCTATTCTTGGCATCTAGAATAGTCTTTTTCAAACCAAGGATCCTGACCAGTTAGTTTATTGTTAAAACACTTTAGTGGGTCATGGCAAGCATTTAAAACTATATGGCATTGAATAGAAAGCCACATAGCATGTTTGCTTATATTAAAACTTAGTAATATTTCAAGAAAGTATATGAATGTATATGCTTGTGCTGCATTACAATGTAATATTTCTTACTGGGCGAAGGTTAAAAGAGTTTGGATCTGACTGATTTGAAGCAAACATTTTCTTTCAGTTAATGTTATATAGGCCAAGAACTTTACTGTTAATAACAGTTTATTAATATTGTCATTAATAACTTTATTAATAACAGTAAAGTTTTAAATTGTGGGCTTAGTACCTCCTGTAAGACATGCTGACAGTTTCTACTTACAGAGAGTTTAAGTGTATTGCATTCATTCATTCATTCATGCATGCATGCTTCTTCAGTGCCTTCTGCATTTTATTTCGGTGTAAAGTGAAACCACTTCTAAACTGGATACCTGGGTTACTCAGTTCTGTACTCTCTGAATTATATACCCTTCACTTTTATTGAAGTACCTTATAAAAAGCTGCAGTTGGTGGGCTGTTTCTGCATGTCTCTAAAATGGCTTTAAAGGACATTTTAATTTTTGAAAAATTTAAGTTATTTTAATTTTTTAAAAAGTTTAAAGTCATTTAGTTTTTTTCATCATCTCTTAATTAACTGTTATTTTTTTCCAAGTAGTTACTCATTTAAAAAAAAAATCCCTACTTTTTTTGCCTGCTAGAGGAAGCTCAGAGACAAATTTTATATTCCATTGTATAGCTTCAGCTGTCTTGGTATTGTCATATAATTATCTCTTTCCTTTTCCTTTCTCTTTTTCTCAGTGTGTGTGTGTGTGTATACAATGGTAAATCATTTTGTTATTTAACAGTTAAGTCATACGGTTATTTGAGGACTAATTTTTGGCAGCCATATCCTGCTTCGGAATCATATTACAGTTCTTTCATGGTAGAGATAATTTCTCTACCACATACTTTAATAGAAATATTTAGGGTACAGTTAAACTAAAATCCGTGTTGCCCACTGGGTGAGAAGATATGACTTGGGCTTTTTTTTTTTTTTTTTTCTCCGAGATGAAGTCTCACTCTGTCGCACAGGTTAGAGTGCAGTGGCATGATCTTGGCTCACTGGAACCTCCCTCCACCAGGTTCATGAGATTCTCCTGCCTCAGCCTCCCGAGTAGCTGGGATTCCAAGCATCTGTCACCATTCCCAGCTAAATTTTGTATTGTTATTAGAGACGGGGTTTTACCATGTTGGCCAGACTGGTCTCAAACTCCTGACCTCAGGTGATCTGCCCACGTCGACCTCCCAAAGTGCTGGGATTACAAGTGTGAGCCACTGTTCCTGGCTGTGACTTAGTCATCTTTGATTGTCATCATCTAGCACAGGGGTTAGCAAACATTTTCTATAAAGGGTCAGTCAGTAAATATTTTAGGCTTTGCAAGTGATATGTTCTGTCACAGCTGTCTCTTCTCATGTAGCATGAAACTAGCTATAGATGATTAATAAAATTATGAATGTGGCTGTGCTCCAATAAAACTTTATTTATAAAACCAGATGGCACAGGCCTTCTTTTGCTGGCCCCTAATCTACAGCGACATCTGGTTCGTACATTTACATGTCTGACATTTACATGTCAGACATTTACATGTCTGAACCATACAAAGTCATGCAGAATTTTCCTCAGGCTTGCATAATTAGATTTATGGTCCCTGAAATTTGGAATAAGAAGTTATCTCAAGTTATCTGGTATAGTGGTCAGTCATTTCTAGGTCATAGATCATTGGAAATCTGTTAAAAAAAAAGTGCTACATATGCACATTCAAAATTTGCTTATAACTTCACATACTTGCTGAAGTCTATCCATAGGCCCACTTAAGCCTTTGATCTAGCCTACTTTGTGAATAAGAAAATGAAAATTCAGATATTTTGGTGTACATGGAGAGACATTACTAAATTAATAGTCATTTACTTAGATTTTTCTATTTCCAGTAGAAAATATTGAATATGAAATAGAGAACATAGTTTGTGTTTGTGTGTATGTGCTTAAATGCTTGCCATCTTGGCCTTTAGGGCTTGGTTTCTGAAAATACTGTTGAAGAGAGTTTAGTAATAGTTGGAAGATATGTTAAATAATTTAAGAATATTCCAACTGTTCAAGAACCTGAGTCAAAATTGATAGTTAATTGCTATAGGAGATACCACAAACATTTCCTATTTGCCTTTTTTTTTTTTTTTTTAAAAACTTAACAGTGACAAATTATACAGGTTACGGTAATGTTAGCTGGTAGACAAAGTAACCTCTAATTTTTAGCGGCTTATCGCAATAGAAGTTTTATTTTTTTATGTACCAGTTCAAAGCAGTGTTCTACCAGGAATCCAAGCTTCATTCATTCATTCATTCATTCATTCAATTTATTTATTTGAGGTGGAGTCTCACTCTGTCACCCAGGCTGGAGTGCAGTGGTGTGATCTTGGCTCACTGCAACCTCTGCCTCCCAGGTTGAAGTGGTTCTCCTGCCTCAACCTCATGAGTAACTGGGACTACCAGTGTGTGTCACTGCTCCTGGCTAATTTTTGTATTTTTAGAAGAGATGGGGTTTTGCCATGTTGGCCAGGCTGGTCTTGAACTCCTGACCTCAGGTGATCCGCCTGCCTCGGTCTCCCAAAGTGCTGGTATTACAGGTGTGAGCCACTGCGCCAAGCCCAAGCTACTTTTATCTTGAGACTCTGCTATCTTTTAGGCCAGACTTTGGATTCTGCTGCTTTCAGCCTTTTCAAGAAGAAAGAGTCTGGAGAAGACCTATCTGCTTCTTAATATCCCCAGGCTAGAAGTGATGCATATTCCTCTGAGGACAACTATTTGCAGGGATATTACTTATGACTTAGAAGTTAAATCTCAGTAGCAATTCCACATACCTGAAGTGGGAGCACAAATTACTGATGGATAGCTGCTTCTTTGCCATACAGGTGTTCTTTCTTATTAATGTATCAATCCATTTTTAAATGGATTATGCTTCAAACTATTACTTTTTGAATAACCTTTAAGATAGCTGATGTTTATATTTTATTACAGAAAATGTCATTAGAGAGCCTTTATTTCATTTTAATTTGACTGAATTTCAAAGTATTGCTTAGTGGAGACAGGCTGTTTATTTCCTTAAATGTGTATCACTATGTGAACAATATGCTAGAGCAGCTCATTGAAGGCTATTTTTGCCCTCAAAGAATTAACTGTTTAGGATAGGAGCCTTTTAAACTATCAACCACAGTACAAAGCCAAAGGAAGATGAGCTCTAATGAACCACAAATAATATCTTTTGGGCACTAAAAGGAGGGAGTTGTCATGTCCACGTGTGTATGGCTTCTGAACACACACATAAAACAGAAGCAAGACAGATCAAAAATGAAAGTATGGGAGATAATATAAGAGACAAATAGTAGTCAAAAATAAATCTGTATCTTTGTATGAAAATGAGGCAAAAATAAAAAAATTAAAGACAAAAGACATTAATGGAAATAGGTAATAAAGATACTAAATTATAATAAAAGATATAGTTCTCCAGAAAATACACGTTGACTTTGTATGTACCTAACAATCTGACTTTGAAAGGTCATAAATCAATCAGGAAAAAAAAATCTCCAAATTAGATCATTGGATATCAAAATTTTGTTTTAGCAGACACATGTAAACTCTGCACTAGGCACGTAAGACAGTATACATTTCTTTTGATGCACACATTGAGTATCTACAGATATTAACAAAGACTTGGTTGAAAAGGAAGTCTTGAGAAATTTCAAAGCATCAGTATCATGTATCATTCTCTCTGACCACAGTGTGATTAAATTAGAATATAATTATTGATGTGTTTGAATTTACACTTGCCATTTCATTTGTTGTTTTTCTTTGGTCACTCTGTTTTTTGTTTCTGTTTCCCATCTCATGCCTACTATTTACTTTTTCAGAGCCCTGAAGTAGCTGCTTCACACATTCTTTCCAGGTTTTATGGCTGCAGTCACTGGGAAAGACAGGGTAGAGTGCTTACTTTATCTTACCCAGAACTGAAATTGGTTAACGTGGTGTACAACCTTTTAGAGAGTCTTTTCTTCCTTTATACACACACATTCACACATATGCACACACACACAATTTTTTGTAGCCTAAATTTTTCATTTAATGTTATGCCAAAAACATGTTTCCAGGCCATTCGTATTTTTTACATTGTTATTTCGGTCAGTGGCATACAATCCTGTTGTGTAACTCTTCTACAGTTTATTCAACCAGTCCTTTTTTTTTTGTTTGATATTTAGGTTATTTGTTATTTTTAGTTTTGTAAAATGCTTTAGCAAACATATGTAGGTAAGTCTTTGCGTACACCTCTGCTTATTTCTTTAGGAAAAATCCTTTCCAATTTATAGAGTCAAAATTTGCGAGCACTTTTCAGGTTTTTGGCATAAAATGGCTAAATTACTTGGTGAAAAGTTTGTAACAATACTTTATTCCAATCACATTTTTAGTCCAATGCTGTTTTTCATTATTAAAAAACATCTCTTAAACTTTTATAGGTGGAAAATGCTATCTCATACATTTTATTGCTAATTGGGATTTCCATTTTTACCATTTTCTTTTTATCACTTTTTTTGTATAGGAAAGCTAACTTTTATATTTTGTTAGCTGACCAGTATTCAGTATTTTTTAGTCTCTTCTTTTGGAGCTTCTATATAAAAAGTACAGTCATCTTTGTGAAATGACTTTTTTCCCTCCTTTGCAATACTTATACACTAATTTCTCTTTTTTCCCTTTATTTCATTGTCTAGAACTTCTGTGACCATCTTAAATAATACAGTATCACCAACTCACATCTGTTTTTTTTTTAGCTTCCACAGTAATTGCCCACAATTATTATCTAGTTACTAAATCTGATAAACGTTTTAAATTCATATTTTATTGGGCCTGTCTATAACATTGACAATCAAGATTTTTTATTCTTGCCCTTTTAACAAACTTTTTATTTTGAAACAATTTCAGCATTTCATAAAAGACAAGAACATTCTAAAGAACTTATTTTCCCTTTAACCATTTGAGCATAAATTTCCTGTCTGATGCTACATAATGCTCAAATAAATTTTACACCAAAAACTTGACTAAGATGTTTTTATGTACTGTAACCAAGTCATCAACCGTGGAATTTCTGATTATGAGCAACTTGGCTTCCCAGTGACCACATCAAGGTGAATCAATTGCAGATGGTGTCTCTTTATAACCAAAAAATTTTGATACATGCCATTTAAGACTATCAGAGAAATAAATAACATATAATCTTTTTTCTCTAGGATTTCACAGTTTATCAGAGAAGATAACCAAACATATACACAAGCAAATGACTAATAGTAGCATAAGCCCAAGAAAAGTCATAGAGGCATTTCTCTTTAATGTTGAGGTATAGGATGGAGGACATTGGAGAAGACAATATAAGGCAGAGGAAAATTATACTGCACGTGAACCAGAAGTGTGAATGGACAAAAAGTATTCTAAAAAGGAGGAAGAACACGAGCAAAGTTAGTGAAAATTTAGTGTTTTCAACTGGTCCTGTGGACATAGATGTATGTTTGGAAGAAGGGGTTATATGAGGTATGGGGAGAGGTAGATAATAAGAATTTCTGGAGAAAGGTTAAGTAGCAGGCTGTTTTAGAGCCATCTAATATTACATCTTGTAAGGTCTCATCCTTAGTGTGACTTTCCATTTTCAGATGCTTGTGGAGTAGACCTGGATGATTATTATGTTATTCGAACAAATACAGTCCCAGGGAGTCTCTAAGTATGGAGTGATGAGAGCTATTAGATCTGCTTGACACTATCTTGTAGCTTGCATAGAAGCAAGTTACTTTGAGGGATTATAGAGACAGTGTGTCATTTATTCCACTGATAAGTTTCTGTTACTTATTTTGACATTGCATTTTTAATAAGGAAATAGAAATAGTCTTCTACAGAAGTAGTTCTTTCGATATTTGTTTCTTTTACTTTGGTGAATTGGCTTATTCGTCTCAATTTGTATGTCAGTTTTATAATACAAAATGGAAAGAAAAAAATATATATTATTTTGAGACAGAGTTTCACTCCCGTCACCCAGGCTGGAGTGTGATGGTGCAACTTTGGCTCACCAAAACCTCCACCTCTGGTGCTCAAGCGATTCTGCTGCCTTAGCCTCCCGAGTAACTGGGACTAAAGGCACATGCCACCACACCCAGTTAATTTTTGTAGTTTTGTAGAGACGGGGTTTTACCATGTTGCCCAGGCTGGTCTTGAACCCCTGAGCTCAAACGATCTGCCTGCTTCAGCCTCCCAAAGCGCTGGGATTATAGGTGTGAGCCACCATGCCCAGCCAGAAAATATTTTTAAAAAGATGAACAATCCATCAGTAGTGTTCTATCAGTTAAAATACATATTTTATGTTTCTATTACTTTGCATTATATTTCCGTGCTATTTTTGATACTGTTTTAAAGATAATAAAAACTCATGAACGCTTACGTGGTTTTTAAGAGTACTCTATTGGCCGGGCATGGTGGCTTATGTCTGCAGTCCCAGTACTTTGGGAGGCTGAGGTGGGCAGATCACGAGGTCAGGAGTTCGAGACCAGCCTGGCCAATATGGTGAAACCCCATCTCTACTAAAAAAATACAAAAATTAGTCTGACGTGGTGGCACGGGCCTGTAATCCTAGCTAGTCAGGAGACTGAGGAAGGAGAATCACTTGAACTCGGGAGGCGGAGGTTGCCATGAGCCGAGATCGTACCTTTGCACTCCAACCTGGGCAATAGAGAGAGAGACTCCGTCTCAAAAAAACAAAACAAAACAGTTCGCTATTCATGACAGGTTTTTGAGAAATAGGGAAACCAATATTAGTCATGGTCACTTGACTTCTTGGAAACGTATTTATTTTTGAGAAGGAGCCTTGCTGTGTCGCC
This sequence comes from Mandrillus leucophaeus, assembly GCF_000951045.1. Taxonomy (NCBI): domain Eukaryota; kingdom Metazoa; phylum Chordata; class Mammalia; order Primates; family Cercopithecidae; genus Mandrillus; species Mandrillus leucophaeus. The sequence goes on from NW_012106598.1 coordinate 2,098,986, forward strand.
CAGGCTGGAGTGCAGCGGCGCGATCTCGACTCACTGCAGGCTCCGCCTTCTGGGTTCACGCCATCCTCCTGCCTCAGCCTCCTGAGTAGCTGGGACTACAGGCGCCCACCACCACACCTGTCTAATTTTTTTGTATTTTCGGTAGAGATGGGATTTCACCATGTTAGCCAGGATGGTCTCCATCTTTTGACCGCGTGGTCCGCCCGCCTCGGCCTCCCAAAATGCTGAGATTACAGGTGTGAGCCACCGCGCCCGGCCCTATTTTTATTTTTAAAACTCTGCGTTGAGTAGTAATAACATGGGGTTATGTACATTCTAAGGTTAAAATGTTGATACTTAAAATTTCTTTTGGAAGTCTCATTGGTTAAGAATTATTTTAGCATCTACTCATGAAATAGTAATTGTTACTTTAAATCTATTAATATTTTGAACATTAATTTTATAGCATGTGATAATTGGCACTCTAAAAGCTGCTAATAGTTTCTATATAGGAGAAAAGCTCGAATCTAAGTTGTATTACATTTCTTTCCTATTTGCATCGTTGGGAATGAATGAAGGAGTTGGGTTTTGCAAACATGTTATGGTTGAATAGATTTCAATAAGCTTTCTCCCAGCAGTCTTTAGTATAGGTGTTAACAATGTCAGTTGCTGACAGAAGTTGATTCTGTTTTGTCCAGTAACATTCTGGGTTAAAGAATACAACCATATGGTTATTTCATGAAATAGCTAAAATTTTAATTACCTTTTAAATAGTTTCCTTTAATAGTGGAAATGCATTACCTTTGAGTTAGCTTTTTACAGTGGAAAAGATTAATTTTTTTTTCTCCTGGCTTTTAAAATGCTTTTTATAAAGTGTTATTTATATTTTTAACTAGATTACTGAATAATGTATCCATGTACACACCTACGTGAGAAACGTAAGTGAGATTATGAAGTATTCCACAGTAGCATGAAATTAAAAGAAAAAATTTGGAGATCTAAGCAAGCCATGAAGAAATAGAATGTTCATTAATTACTTTTAGTGTTTTGAGTTAACTAGTATTTGTTTCTTTTTCTTATTTCCCTGTGTTCTTATTCTACTTTTATACATTCTCCTTCCTTCCTTACTTTTGTTTTTTCATTTTTCTGTCTTCTTCATGGTAGTATTTAAAAAATATTTCTTTAACTCTTCCTGTCTACATTTTCTTCATTCATATTTTCCCCTCTACTCTATTTTAACATTAAATATTAGTAAGTGAATAGAGTTGAATTCATTATGATGGTCATGTTTCCTCTATCCCAGGCATAACTTTTAAATATTTTTATGGCTAAACTAGGAAGAGTTGATGGTAGCTGATTTAAAAAGAAGCGTAAGCTTAAAGAAGCCCATCTTTTAATATACTGTATAATCAGCATTTAGTAACATTGTTTCATTTTGGAAAATATTTACATAATACAATAAGCAAAAATCAAACAAAGTACTTGACGTATAGGATAATCATTGTATGGGATCTAGTATTATGTTATCAAAAATATATATGGTCTTTGTGGTTTCTCTTAGTGTGTGAATACTTCACTATGGAACTTCTTGATAATGACATTTGTTGGGCTGGATCTGCTACTTACTAACTGTGTCACTTTGGCAAGCCTTTTAACCTATCTGAACTTTAGTTTCTCTTTGGGAAATATGCTAAATAATACCCACCTTTCTCATGCATTAAGTTCAATAACATTTTAAGAAATAATTATTTACTGAGAGATTTGTGGCTAATTAAAATCTTTTTTTCTATTTTATAGGTTATGTGCAGAGTCTGATTAGACGAGTTGTAAATAATGTAAACATTGTGATAAATAATCTCATATTAAAATATGTTGAAGACGATATCGTTCTTTCAGTCAACATCACTTCTGCAGAATGTTACACAGTAGGTGAATTATGGGATCGTGCATTTATGGATATTTCTGGTGAGTAAATATCAAGAATACTGTATATTTTTCCATAATTGAAACAATTGCTTTAACTCTTAACCTTTCTTTGGGCCTACTGACTTGCTGGTAAATGTTATCAAATCTTCATGCCTCCAGTGTGGAAAAAGAATGCACATATACAAAATGTTGCATATGATTACGGGAGGTTAGGAGACACTCCAAATTCAGAAATCTATACTTGTGGGTTTTTTTTGTTTGTTTGTTTATTTTTGAGACAGAGTCTGGCTCTGTTGCCCAGGCTGGAATGCAGTGGTGTGATCTCAACTCACTGCAACCTCTGCCTCCTAGGCTTAAGCAATCCTCTCATCTCAGTCTCTTGAGTAGCTGGGACTACAGGCACATGCTGCCATGCCTGGCTTTTTTTTTTTTTTTTGAGACAGAGTCTTGCTCTGTCACACAGGCTGGAGTGCAGTGGTGCGATCTCGGCTCACTGCAAGTTGCACCTCCTGGGTTCACACCATTCTCTTGCCTCAGCCTCCCGAGTAGCTGGGACTACAGGTGCCCACTACCATGCCTGACTAATTTTTTGTATTTTTAGTAGAGATGGGGTCTCACCGTGTTAGCCAGGATAGTCTCCATCTTTTGACCTTGTGATCCGCCTGCCTCGGCCTTCCGAAGTGCTGGGATTACAGGTGTGAGCCACCGCGCCTGGCCAGATTTTTGTGTTTTTTTGTAGTGACAAGGTTTTGCCACGTTGCCCAGGTTGGTCTTAAACTCCTGAGCTCTAGCAGTTTGCCTGCCTTGGCCCCGCAAAGTGCTGAGATTACAGTTATGAGCCACCATGCATGGCCTGTACTTGTTTTTTAATACTTTTAATTTTCATTTTCTTACCTGCCACATGCTTGTTTCAAATGTGGTGTATAATACAATCATGCATTGCTTAACAACAGGGACATATTCTGATAAATGCATCTTAGACGATTTTGTTGTTATGCAAACATCATAGAGTATACTTACACAAACCTAGATGGTATAGCCAGTACACACCTCAGGTATATGGTATAGGCTATTATTGCTCCTAGGCTGCAAACCTGTACAGCATGTTATTGTGCTGAGTACTGCAGGTAGTTGTAACACAGTGGTATTTGTGTATCTAAAAACAGAAAAGGTATAGTAAAAATATAGTATTATAATCTTATGGGACAACCATCATAGATATATGGTCTGTTGTTGACTTAGGTATTGTTACGCAGTACATGACTATATTTTATAGTGCCATGGGTTGTAGCAATAAAAGTTAAATGATATTTAGTTTGAATTGTTTATGTTTTTGAAAGGTGAAAGGCATCATGTTGCATTTACAAAGCTTGGTGAAGGCAAGGTAATATATCTGATTGATTTATGTTTTAGGCTTGTGTATTCCAAAGCACATTTGGAATTTCTTTCTTCTTTTCCTCCTCTCTCCCCCACCATCCCCCCTCCCTCCCCCTTTCATCCTCCCTTCCCTCTCCTCGCTTCTCCCCTGCCCCCTCTCCTCTTCCCCTTTCCTTTTTGAGAAACGGTCTCATTCTGTTGCCCAGGCTGGAGTGCAGTGGTGCTATCTTGGCTCACTGCAGCTTCGACTTCCTGGGCTCAGGTAATCTTCCCATCTCAGCTTCCCAAGTAGCTGGGACCACAGGCGTGCACCACTATGCCTGGCTAATTTTTGCATTTTTTGTAGAGATGGGGTTTTGCCCTGTTGCCCAGGCTGGTCTCAAACTCCTGGACTCAAGTGATCCACCCGCCTCGGCCTCTCAAAGTGTTGGGATTACGGGTGTGAGCCACCATGCCAGGCCTGGAATTTCTTGGTTGTCCTGAAGTCTCTTTTTATCTCTTTTTGATATTTAGTCATATATTCATTTATTCATCATAAATCCCAGTTAAAGGGTTAAAGCAAGGTGAAATTGAGTCTCAAGAGTGTTTAATTTGCCTGATTAAGGCATATAACTAGGAAGCAGCAGAACTGGAATATAGTTTTATTATTATGTGTTTTTTAAGCTTTAGTCTTCATATTTAACAAAAGGAGAACCCTGATGTTACAGCTTTGTTATGACATAAATAAGAGTGTAGGTAAGGCCCAAACATCATTTCTTATATATTGTTAATGCCTCCTTTGCATCTTCTATGGAAAGAAATATTTGATTAAAAGGCTGGAAGAAGCAGCTATGGAAAATAGAAAACAAATAGAACTGGACAATGTAGGATTGAATTAATGAGTTGATATTTTTGGTGAAGAAATTTTATTTTAATTAACGTTTTTGACACAGAGTCTCGCTCTGTCACCCAGGTTGGGGTGCAGTGATGCAATCTTGGCTCACTGCAACTTCTGCCTCCCAGGTTCAAGCGATTCTCCTGCCTCAACCTCCCAAGTAGCTGGGACTTTAGGCGCCTGCCAGCATGCCTGGCCCCAAGTAGCTGGGACTCTAGGCGCCTGCCAGCATGCCTGGCTAATTTTTATATTTTTAGTAGAGATGGGGTTTCACCATGTTGGCCAGTCTGTTCTCGAATTCCTGACCTCAAGTGATCTGCCTGCCTCGGCCTCCCAGAATGCTGGGATTACAGGCGTGAGCCACCATGCCCAGCCAGAAATATAATTTTTAATGTAGAAGCAATGCCAATTTTACTTTTGGAAATTATCATGAATTAGAATTCTGGATCAGGAGTTGGAAGATCTTAGTTGGAATCTTCTCTCCACTATTCATTGATAGTGCAAACTTGGGTGAGTCATTTATAAAATGACTGCTTCTAACTTACCAATGTATCTTCAGAAGCAAATATGATACCATATGAAAGCTCATGATGATGGTGGTGATAAAGACAGTGAAAATAGTATCTTCTGTTTATTTAGTACCAGGGCTAGTGTTATATATTTTGTATTAATTATCTTGTTTAACCCTTTAACTCTCTGAGGAAGAAACTATTATTTTCCCTTTTATTAGTTTTTTTTTAAAATAGTTTTTTTTTTTAAGTGAAGCATAACATACGAAAAAGAAAGAGCATTAAGCAAAAACACATAACTGGCCAGGTGTGGTGGTTTACGCCTGTAATCCCAGCATTTTGGGAGGCTGAGGCAGGCGGATCACCTGAGGTCAGGAGTTTGAGACCCGCCTGGCCAGCATGGTAAAACACCATCTCTACTAAAAATACAAAAAAAAATTAGCTGGGCATGGCGGCAGGTGCCTGTAATCCTAGCTACTTGGGAGGCTGAGGCAGGAGAATCGCTTGAACCTGGGAAGTGGAGGCTGGGTGAGCCGAGATTGTGCCACTGCATTCTAGCCTTGGCGATAGAGCAAGACTCCATCTCAAACAAACAAACAAAAAAACTCAAAAACAGAGAACCCACATAGCGAAATGACATACCATAAAATGAACATACTCATGTAACCACTACCAAGCTCAAGAAATTGAACAATCTCAGTACCCGGAAGTGCTTGTTGTACATATACTCACTTACTACTGCCCCTTCTTTCCCCAAAGCAACCACTTTCCTGACATCTGATACCGTAGTAGGGTTTTGACTCTTTAAATTTTTATTTGAATGGAACCATATGTATTTTTGGGCCTAGATTATTTTGCTCAATATTATGTAAGTGAAATTTATTCAGGTTTTTGTAACAATAGTTCATTTGTGTGTGTATATATCTGTTTCCTCTCCCTGCACAATCAGGTGAGGAAGGGTTGGGATTCTGCCTGCACTGGTCTTTCCTGATGTATGGGGGATGGTGAGTTTGCAGGTCTGGTCCATGTTGTGAATAAAACATTTTTTTGCTCGGTGTACTATTGATATAGATTTAATTATGTCCAGTTTTGGCTATAATGAATAATGCTATAATGAACATTTTCATACATGTCCTTTGGTGGCCATATACATATATTTCTGTTGGGTATATGCCTAGGAGTGAAATTACTGGGTCATACTGTAGGCCTATGTTAAGCTTCAGAGATAACTGACAAATAGTTTTTTCATAATAGTAATGCCATTTTTTTATACCAACAAGTAATGTATGAGGCTGTATTAAAATATTGCAGTTAAAATAAGAATTGTAATGTCTTTATGAGGGTAAAAAGACAAGCCACAGATGGAAGTGTATATTCTTGATACTTACAATTTGCAACATGCTTATATCCACAATATATAACTTTTATAAATCAATAAGAAAAAAATAGCTCAATAGAAAAATGGACAGGAGACTTGAACAAACATGTAAAAAAGAGTATACCCCAAAGACCAATAAACATAAGATGTTCAATTGACACCAAATCAGATTGCACTAATTACTTGCCATAATGGATTAAAAAATAAAATATTTGGACCATCTATCTATTCTTTCTCCTTTAACTCATTCCTTCCCCTTACATATTTTTAAAATAATTTCCAAGACTTTTATTTCAATATAAAGGTCTTCAGAATATCTAATGTTTTCTACTATTAGAGGCAGAATCCTATCATCTCCCATATGGTTGACATTCAAGTTGTTCTAAAATACTGACATTGCCCATAATGCTGGAATGTACATCCTTTTCTATGTTTCCTCGTTACGTGTTCAAGTTCTGTAAATTATGATCAGGAAAAGAATAACTGAGTATGTAAACATTCAGTTATGTTTTATATTGCTGAATTGTTCTCTGAAATGGTTAAATCAATTTATTACCATCCATACTATATGTGAGAATTAATATTTCTTTTTTTTCCTTTCCAAGTTATATTTTAGGTTCAGGGAGTACATGTGCAGGTCTCTTACTTGGGTAAATTGCATGTTGCGTGCATTTGGTATACAGATTATTTTGTCGTTCAACTAATGAGCATAGTACCTAATGGTTAATCTTTTGATTCTTACCTTCCTCCCACCCTCCACCCTCAGGTAGGCCTTGGTATTTATTGTTCCCTTCTTTGTATCCATGTATACTCAGTGCTTAGCTCCCACTTATAATTGAGAACATGCGGTGTTTGTTTTTCTGTTCCTGCATTAATTTGCTTAGGATAATGCCCTCCAGCTCTATCCATATTGCTGCAAAGGACATGATTTCATCTTTTTTTATGTCTATGTAGTATTCCATGGTATATATGTCTTGTATTTTCTTTATCTAGTCCACTGTTGGGCATCTAGGTTGATTCCATGTCTTTGCTATTGTGTATAGTGCTGCAATGAACATACACATGCGTGTGTCTTTGTGGTAGAAAAGATGTATATTCAAAAGCATGTTGCCTATGCTTTTGAGGTCTTAGTCATAAATTCTTTGCCTAGACCAATGTCAGGTCTTACAGTTAAGTCTTTTATCTATCTCAAGTTGATTTTTGTAGTGAGAGATAAGGGTCTAGGTTTGTTCTACATATAGATATACCGTTTTCCCAGCACCATTTATTGAAGAGACTGTTCTTTTCCTCAGTGTGTTTTCTTGGCCCCTATGTAGAAAATCAGTTGGCTGTAAATGCTTGGATTTATTTCTGGGTTTTTAAATTTTATTCCACTGGGCTATGTGTCTTTTTTTGTGCCAGTACCATGCTGTTTTGGTTATTATTGCTTTTAGTAAATTTTAAAGTCAGGGAGTATGATGCCTCCAGCTGTGTTCTTTTTGCTTGGGGTTGCTTTGAGTATTTAGGGTCTTTGTGATTCCATACATATTTTAGGATTGTTTTTTCTTATGTCTGTGAAAGTGTCATTGGTATTTTGATAGGGATTGCATTGATTTCATAGATTGCTTTGGATAGTATGGAAATGATTTTGGAAGAATTCCCTCCACTTCAATTTTTTGGAATAGTTTGTGAATATTGGTATGAGTTCTTTAAATGTTTGGTAGAATATGACAGTGAATCCAAAGGTCTTAGGCTTTTCTTTGATTGCTTTCTCCAGGTTTGGGAAGTTTTCTCTATTTCTTTGAATAAGTTTCTTACCTTTTTTTTAAAAATAGTATTCTTATATGTTGTGTTTTAGGTTTGCTGTTTTCAATCAATACTATGCTTTTAATGTTTCTATATATTGGCATATATAGTTGAAGAGCCCTAATTTCAGTGATGAATAATATTTTACTGATTAAATTGTAGCATATTTTTAAAGTAAGTACCAGAAACTATAATTCATTTTGTAAGTTTTTGAAATATAGTTGCTGTTATATTTCATGTTTAAAAAAAAACATTTTTAAAACAGTAATTTCCTTTTTTCACTGAATAGTAATTGTCTGGGGTATCCTTGAAATATGAATACTTAACTTTTTTTTTTTTTTTTAGAGAGAGTCTTATTCTGTTGTCCAGGCTGGAGTGCAGTGGCATGATCTTGGCTCACTGCAAGCTCTACCCCCTGGGTTCAA
>NW_012106598.1:2107309-2135974 GCF_000951045.1 Mandrillus leucophaeus
GTAGAGATGGGGTTTCACCACTTTGCCCAGGCTGATTTTGAACTCCTGGCCTCAAGCAATCTGCCTCCACTTCCCAAAATGCTGGGATTATAGGTGTGAACCATCATGCCTGGACTGAATAGCTTACGTTCTTTATAGCACAGTAGATGAGAACATGAGCTCTGCAGTACGGTTGCCAGAGTTTGAATTACAGCTCTAATCTTTATAAACTGTATAACAGTAGACAAACTATTACCACTGTGCCTCAGTTTTCACATTTTTTAACAGGACCTTATAAATATTGTCAGATAAGAGATGTAAAAGACTTAGTGTAGTATCTGAGTAATAGCAAATACTCAGAAAATGATAATTGTTATCATAAAGAGAGGGAAGGAAACACCTACAGGATATCTTATGTTTTTTTTTCTCATTTCTAGTCCTACTATTGTAATTTCTTAATTTGTGTACACATATAATATTAGTAACTAAATCATTATTCATATAATATGTACATTTGAAATATGGTAGTCATATATTTTTTTCAAGTAACAGACAACTTTGAAATTTATCCGCAAATAATACTATTTAGACACATCTTCTTTAATTTCTACTTTTTAAAAACTTAAAAAATAAAATGTTGAATTAATTAGAAGTTACCAGGATATACTCAGAAATAGTGTTGTAACCCGAACTAAACACATTTTATTGTTTTTTAAATTCCCATGGCTAACTTAAAATCACTAGGCAAGTAGATTTGGGCCTGATATTTACCTAGGAATTGCTTATCAGTTAAGAAATAAATTATTGATTTGCTAAAGGCTTCATTTCATACTTTTATACTTTACCATCAACTGTTTTATTTTTATTCCTTTGAAAATATACTCTAGACTGTTATTGGTGATTTCTTTATTAATGTGGTATTTTCCACTAGACCTTTCTGTCATAATACAAGTATTTTTTATCTTCTCTCTCCAATATGGTAGCCACTAGCCACATGTGGCTGTTGAGCACTTGAGATATAGCTAGTGCAACCAAGGACCTGAATTTTTATTTTTATATAATTTTAATTTTAAATAGCCACATATGGCTGGTGGCTACCATATTGGATAGTGCAAGTTTAGAGTAGCAGTGAGTTTTTTAATATAAAATGAATGTTAAGTGAATGACTTCTTCAAAAAATTATCTTTAGTATGGATTCTTAAGAATTTTATTATCTCATTGTGTAAGAGAACTGTAGTGAAATTTTTCATAATTAAAAATAATTTGTAGTTAATGTGTCATGCAGATTGGGGGTAAGCTAATTAGGTCTCTGATTCTTTACGTATAAAATGGGGAGAATTGTGCCTATTTCATAAAGTTGTTGGAAGATTTAAATTGTATAATAAAATGAAAAGTTCATTGCATATGGTCTGGCATTATGTATTAAACGCTCCATGAATCTTATTTTCTGTTATTAGTTTTATTACTATTTATACTAATAAATAATGGTTGCCTTTCCCTTGCTCATTTTCCTTTTTACTTAAAATGTTTTCTTTCCTTTTTAGCAACTGATTTGGTGCTGAGAAAGGTTATCAATTTTTCTGACTGTACAGTTTGTCTTGATAAACGGAATGCCAGTGGTAAAATAGAATTTTACCAGGATCCTTTATTGTATAAATGTTCCTTCAGAACTCGTCTTCATTTTACATATGATAACCTAAATTCCAAGATGCCATCTGTTATTAAAGTAGGTATCTCTTTTTTTTTGTAGTTAAGTTGCATGTCTTTATTTTGTTTATTGACTCTTGTGGATGATAATCATTATTAACAAATGAGGAAATTAACCTTATAAATATGTGTGCCATTTGTTTTTATAAAAATTTTATTTCTGTTTATGATTTTTATGTTGTATTTATACATTTCTGTATGATATATTCTAGTAGAGTTTAGAGACAACTTTTCTCTGTAATTTTATTTTTTTAGTTTGTCCAGCTGTTTATTAGTGTTTCTCTCTTCAAGTAGATAGAGGAAATAATATTAAAGGGTATATTTATACCCACAATGGACTGCATATCAGTATTCTGTATTTCAGTTCTTATAATCTGTTCAGCATGATCTGCTATCTATACTTTTTCTTCTCTTTACTAGGTGACTTTGTAAAGCTTGATATACTAACCCAATATTTTAGTTCATTGGTTCAAGAAGTTTTAGCTTTTGATTTATGATTTTTAAAATGTAATTAAAATCTTAGGGAGTTATTCAGGACATGTCTTTTTATTTTTTATTTCCATTTTTATTTAAGATTAAGGGATTTGTTATAAGGGTATATTGTACGATGCTTAGGTTTGGGCTCCCATTGATACCATCACCCAGATAGTGAACATAGTACCCAATAGGAAGTTTTTCAGCGCTTATTCTCTCTCCCTCCTTCCTTCCTTTTAGAGTCCACACTGTCTGTTGTTCCCATCTTTATGTCCATGTATACCAAAGATTTAGCTTCCATTTCTAAGTGAGCACAGGACATGTCTTTTGATACCTGTGAAAATTTTCTCTCCAATGTAATGTATGTTTTCGATGTATGTGGTTAGTATCTAAGCATAAATATTGTTGTCTTATTTAAGTTTTCTGAATATTGTTTGTCTGCCTATCACTGTATCTTGGAAAAAGAATTCGATGACTTCTGATCCGTTAACTAGGTTTTAATGTGGAATAAATGTTTATTGTTGAATTACTTGCCACTGACTGTCAAAGTTCTGTGATGGAAGGGCTGGACTTAGGTGTCTGAACACTGGTATTGACTACTGTTTCTGTTTGGGTATGGCTGTATAAAAACTAGGTTTGTTTTTGTTACATTATATTTTATTTAAAATATAATTTTTTCTATTTTATGTAGCCTTACTGTACTTAATATGTAAAATCTACATTTTTTTTCTTGGTAGTGCTCAGTCACCTGTGTTTTACTTTTTTCCACACAGTGTATAATGCATATTGGTTTGTTTATATTCTGTTACTTTTTCCTTCTATATTTGAATTAGCTTCTTTGGCAAAGATAAACATGGAAAAGAATTAACTTAATAATATTGATGGCTCTATGTCAGGGAAATGGGCTTACTTTCTTTAGCCTTGGGTTTTCTAGTAAAGTTGGGGAATGTGAAGGTAAATTCAAGATACATTGAAAGCAAGTAATGGATATATGTACGTTTACTATATAAAATACTCTTTTTGATCATTAGTGCATATGTAATAGTCTGTTCTGGGATGTGGTTATATTAGAGGAAGATAAAAATAGATGAGAAAAAACTTAGTGTTGGCATATAAGTAAGTTTGTGTTCTCACAACTGATTAGCCATGACATTTCACTGAAAAAGTCCCTTAACATAAATAAACGTGTATAATAGTTGCCAAATATGTGATATCAATGTTTTATGCTCAACTGAAATCAATTTTTGAGGTTTTATTTCTTTCTTCTTTTCTTTTCTCTCTCTTTTTAATTCCCTCCTTTCTCCCTCCCTTCTCCTCCCTTTCTCTCCCCACCCCTCTGCTCTCTCTCCTTTTTCCTCTTTCCTTTTTTCTTTACCTTCGAGGCTCCCTGTCACCCAGGCTGGAGTGCAGTGGCACAATCATACTTCACTGTAACCTTGAACTCCTGGGCTCACGCGATCCTTCTGCCTCAGGCTCTCAAGTAGCTAGAACTATAGGTGCATGTCTCTATCCCTGGCTCATTTTAAATTGTTTTTTGTAGAGACGGAGTCTCACTCTGCAGCTCAGGCTGGTCTTGAACCTCCTAGCTTCAAGTAATTCTCCTGTCTACGCCTCCCAAAGTGCTGGGAATCCTGGCATGAACCACCATGCCTGCCTGAGTTTTTTGTTAATACTATTGTAATGTTGAGATTTGCCATTCTGGGTTAGACCCATCATCCTTCCAACTCCTAATCCTAGGGAATATGTATTAAATAGATATGGTCGACCTCATTAATTACGTCACTAACAGAGGTTTCTCAAAATGTTGCGGATACTCTATTTCTTTTCTTTCTTTTCTTTTTTTTTTTTTTGAGACAAAGTCTTGTTCTTGTTGCCCAGGCTGGAGTGCAATGGCATGATCTCAGCTCACTGCAACCTCTGCCTCCTGGGTTCAAACAATTCTCCTGCCTCAGTCTCCCGAGTAGCAGGGATTACAGGTGCCGTCCACCAGGCCTGGCTAATTTTTGTATTTTTAGTAGAGACGGGGTTTTGCCCTGTTGATCAGGCTGGTCTTGAGCTCCTGACCTCATGCGTGATCCCCCTGGCTCGGCCTCCCAAAGTGCTGGGATTACAGGCATGAATCACCGTGCCTGGCCCCTCTGTTTCTTTTCAAATCTTTCATATATGTTTATTTTGAATGCATTTATATTTTGGGTTGGCTTTTTATAATTTTCCATTTTTTTGTGTGAAATAAATATGTTCTGGTGATTTGACGTTTATGAGATACAGATCCTATGGGTGCGTAATTTATTTAACGTTTCTCCTGTTTTTAGAAATTTACTTTGCAGTTTCTCAGAGCAGTGAAATTCTGTGCATAGATCTTTGACCACATTTCCTGAGTAATTCCTTAGGAAAGATTTGTATAATTGCAAATATCTGTTTTTTAAGACCTGTGATCTGTATTGCCAAATTGTTTCCAGAAAGATTTAGCCAGGTTATACTCCCATGAACATTAGGGGGAGTGCCTACATCATACTCTTGTTATCCTTAAATATGATCATATTTTAAAAATTGCCAACTTGTTGAACAACAAATGATATGTAATTTAATTGCTGTTTATTACTGAAGTTAGATTTTTGAAAACACATTCACTGGTCATTTGTTCTTTGTATTCTCAGTTCAGGTTCTTTATCCATTTTCCTATTGACTATTAATCTTACTCGTTTTAAGGAGTTTTTAGAAAGACACTTAAGACAGATTCTTTGTTGTTGGTTTTGCTGACTGCTTATCTCCAGTGCTATTGGTGCAATACAAGATTTAAAAGAATATGGCAGAGAAATTTCAAATTAAGGAAACTTTAGCAGATGTGCATACTCCTTTCCTGCTCACCTCCCCCATTCATTCCCCATTTTCTTACCTCTTCATTGTTTATTCAGTGTATGATTATTAGGTCAGTTTTTAAAAACTTGTGCTTATATTTGAAATATAGTATTTCACAGTCCCCCCATACAGTTTTCTCCCCCTTAACATGAACTTTTTTATGTGCTTTAAGCCCTAAAAATACGATGATTGCCATTACTACTACTTCATCTTTCATAGACACTCAAATACATTAGTCAAAATAAACCTGCTAAGAGACTGGACTTTATGGCTTAATTGGTTTTACTCCATATTTCGATAACAGCAGGAAACCATTACACCGAAGCTGTGTTTATATTCCATTGATGTCTCTTTCTTTAAGGAGAACTTTGATTGCTGTATATCCTATTTGCTAGTAGTTAATCTTATTTCTTTGTTATAATTGTTTCATTTTATCAGTTGAATACATTTTATGTCATTTAAATCTTTACAATTTGAAAAACTTTTGTTATTTAAATCTTATTTAAAATTTGAAAAACGTTTTTCAACATACATTTCACTTGTTTTTCCATATTTGACAAAAATTTTTATTATTTACATACTTTCATAGTTGTAATATTAGTCTTTTCCCCAGTTAACACATGGTTTTAGATGTATGTATTATTTATGGTTAATAAACCTGGAAAGAATGATTAGAGTTTCACTAAAATGACATAAAATTTTTATTATTCTTGGTTTTGACAGATTGTTCTGTTTTTTGGGGGTAGTACTGTTATTCTCTTAATGTTATAGAGTAGCTATTTGGTTACATAACTAACTTTGTTTCTGGAACAGTAATCTGGAAATCTAATGTGATTATACCTTCTCACTATTAATTCTATTTGTATGTACATCATTTGGTTTAATATAGTTTCTAGCTAACGTGTATTGATCATCATAGCAAAATCTACTTAATTCCTAAGATCTTAGAGTATCGTTTTGATTTAAGTATTAAAATGTTTGGAGCATTTCTTTTGTGTTAGGCCATTTGAAGACCTTAAAACATTCCTTTACGTAAAAGGTACTCTTTTTAAACATGCGTTTGTTGGTGTTTTTGTCTTTTTCAAAATGCAGATTCATACTTTAGTAGAAAGTTTGAAACTTTCTATCACAGATCAACAACTGCCTATGTTTATTCGTATAATGCAACTTGGAATTGCTCTTTACTACGGAGAAATAGGCAGTTTTAAAGAAGGCGAAATAGAGGACCCTACTTGTCATAATAAAGATATGCTAGGAAACATTACAGGTAACTAATGTAAAACTTTATTAAACAAAAACTTTAAGACTATTCTTACATTTTACCATTGAGAAACTTTAAAAAATGTATTAGATTGAGTTTTACTGTATTCTAATGAGATGGGCTGATTGTTTTTTGGTTGTTTTACACTATTTTAATTTTTTTGTTTTGTTTTGAGACGGAGACTAGTTCCGTTGCCTGGGCTGCAGTGCCGTGGTGCAATCATGGCTCACTGCAACCTCTGCCTCTCAGGTTCAGGCAGTTCTCTTGCCTCAGCCTCCCAAGTAGCTGGGATTACAGACATGCACCACCACGCCTGCCTCATTTTTGTATTTTTTTAGTAGATATGGGGTTTCACCATATTGGCCAGGCTAGTCTCAAACTCCTTACCTTGTGATCTGCCCGCCTTGGCCTCCTGAAGTGCTGTATACGAGCCACTGCACCCGGCCTACACTACTTTAGGTTTATCTACATGCTGGATAACATTCTGATTTTTTCCTATATGCTAAAAATAACTTATATATTTCTAATAAATATAAGTGTTCAGAATGTACTACTTATTTATTTATGAATGAGACAGGGTTTTGCTCTGGCACCCAGGCTGGAGTGCAGTGGCACGATCATGGGTCACTGCAACCTCGACCTCCCAGGCTCAGGTGATCCTTCTACCACAGCCTCCCTAGTAGTTAGGGCTGCAGGCACGCGCCACCATGCCTGACTAATTTTTGCATTTTTTGTAGAGACAGGTTTTGCTGTGTTGCCCGGGGTGGTCTCAAACTCCTAGGCGTAAGTGATCTGCCCACCTCAGCATCACAAAGTGCTGGGATTACAGGCATGAGCCACCATGCTTGACTCGGGATATACATTTGATAAAAGTTGAAGTAGTATAACCTCAAAATTTCCTACTACATAATAGTATTGGTAATTTTTCTGCAAAACTTCACTTAAGTAAAATTAAATTATTTTAGTGCTGTTAATTAATGAAATGTAAACTTCATTGAAGGATATGTAATGTGGGAAAATACAGAGATCATTTTGATGTATTTCTTTCCCTTAGAATTTTAAGATAAAATGGGACAGATAGATGTGTCAGTAGTTAGTTAAGTATGATGTATGGTAGAATGGCAGAAAGTTTGATAAATATCATGAATGATCTGATGTAGAAAGATGAAAGGAATGACTGATTTCAACTTGGTATAGGGCCTGAGACTCAGAAAGTTTTAAGATGATTAATTTCCATAGATAAGGCCCTAAGAGAAGGGCATTTAAAACTTAGGAGCAAATAAACCAATTAAAAATGGGCAAACAGACATTTCTCCAAAGAAGATAAACAAATAGCAAACAAGCAAATCAAAACCTCAATGACATACCACTTCACAGGTACTAGATGACTATAATAAAAAAAAATACAAAATAACAGGTATTGGTGAGGATGTGGAGAAATTGGAACTCATGTAAGTTGTTGTTGGGAGTGTAAAATGGTATATAGTTGCTTTGGAAAACAATATGGCAGTTCTTCAAAACGTGAAATATAGAGTTACCATATTGACCCAGCAATTCCATTCCTACGTATATATCAAGAGAAATGATAACATATGTCCATGTAAAAACTTATATATGAAATGTTCATGGTAACATGTTCCTAGTAGCCAAAAACTGGACACAGTTGAAATATCTATCAGCTGATGAATGGATTATCAAATTATGGTATATTCATACATTGGAGTATTATTTAGCTATACAAAAAAATGAAATACTGATATAGGCTTCAGCATGGATGAACCTTGAAAGCGTTATCTTAAGTGAAAGCAGCCAGTCAAAAGATAACACATGTGCTATGATTCCATTAGAAATGTTCAGAATAGGCAGTTCTGTAGAGGCAGGAAGTAGATTAGTAACCAGGATTTGAGGGGAGGAGAGAATGACTGCAAATAAGTAGGCTGCTTTTTGGAATGATGAAAATGTTCTAAAATTAGATAGTGGTGATGGGAGCAGAACTTGTGACTATTAAAAAAATCCCACTGAATTGTATACCTTTAAATGTTGAATTTTATGCTATTTAAACTTTATCTCATTAAAAAATCTTACTACCTTAAAGCATGGAGAACAACATGAATCAGAGTACATAGATATAAAACGTACCTTTATTTCACACTAGAGGGTAAATTTTTGTTAGACAATGCACTTCTGAGACAGAAACAGTGTCTTATACCTGGAGCAAACATAGCATGTAGAGGATACTTATTTTATTTTTTTCCAACATGACAAATTTCAAATATATGGAAAAGCTGTAAGAGTTATTATAAGGTGAACACTCACATACGTATCATCTAGAGTCTACTATTGATATTCTGTTACATTTGCTTCATCACATATCGGTTCATCTAACATCCCTTTCTCTATTTATCAATACAATGATTGTTTTTGATGCCTTTCAAGTTAAGTTACAAACATTGGTACACGTCACCCCTAACCCTCAGCTGTCTGTTGTTATATAGAGTTTCTACTAAGTGGGTGATTTTAGTTTTTTTTGGAAGTTAAATCTCCAAAGTAAAATTCAGTGAGTTTGAGAAATACATACACCTGTGTGATGCAAAACACTCATCAAGATATAGGTCATTTACAGCTGAGATAGTTTCTTATACCCCTTTCTAGTCATCCCCCTTTCACCTGCCTGCCTCCCCGCGAGAAAACACTATTCTGAAGTTCCTTAAAACTATAGATTTAGTTTTGCTGATTCTAGAATTTCATATAAATGGAAACAGTATGTATAAAGGTTTCTTTCATTAAGCATAGTGTGTTTGGTATTTATCTATGTTGTTGCATATAGCAGTCGTTCTTTCCTTTTCATTGCTAGATACATTGTATGAATATACCATGTTAATATACTATAGTTTATTTTACCATTCAGTTGTTGATGGACACTTGGGCTGTTTTTCGTTTTTGGCTATTATAAATAAAACTTTCATAGATATTTTTGTACAAATTTCACGTAGACATGTGCTATTCTTTCTTTTGGGTAAATACTTAAGAGTAGAATTATATGTTTATTTTTCAAAGAAACTTCCATAACTTTTTCCAATGTGGTTGTACCATTTTATATTCCTATCAACAATGTGTAAGAGTTGCAGTTGGCCTACATCCTTGCTAACATTCAATGGTGTATTTTTTCACTTTTTTGCCATTGGGATGAGTGTGTTGTGGTATCTTATGGTTTTTTAATTTGCATTTTTTGATGGCTAATTATTTTGAATTTTTAATGTGATTATAGGCCTTTATCTACCTTTGTGAAGTATGTGTTAAATATTTGTCCATTTAAAGCTTTTTTGTGTCTTTTTAAAATTTTATTTTACTTTATGTATTTATTATTTGTTTATTTACATAGTCTCACTCTTGCCCAGGCTGGAGTATGATGGCATGATCATAGCTCACTGCAGCCTTGAACTCCTGGGCTCAAGCAATCCTCCAGCCTCAACCTCCTGAGTGGCTGGGACTACAGGTGCATGACACTGAGTGTGGCTGATAAATGTTTTTTTTTTTTTAATTTTTGTCGAGGTTTGGGGGTCTCACTTTGTTGTAGCAGGCTGTTCTTGAACTCCTGGCTTCATGTGATTCTGCCGTCTCGGGCTCCCAAAGTGCTGGGATTATAGGAATGAGCCAGTGGGCCCAACAGGGTTTGCAACTTATATAAAACTTATTCTGAACTACAATGGCTAAAGTGTCTTGGTACTATTATTTTAGTTACTCTAGTTAATTCTTATTAAGCCTTTTCCTTCTCAGGTGAAAGAAGGCAAACATTCATAACCTGTAAATGTAGAATGTTCCAAGAGTCTCCTGTCATAAGAGTTTAAAAAGTTTTAAAGCTTTTTCAATAAGAAAACCTGTAAGGATGTTATTTAAAGATTTAAAAGAGTATGTGTATTTATAGATTTATCAATGGAGAGTAGATATGAGTGAATCTGCTGGAGACTACTTTTCCTATGGTGTATTTTTTTTTTTTTTTTAGACAGGGTCTAGGGTCTTGCTCTGTCACCCAGGCTGCAGTGCAGTGGTATGATCATGGCTCACTGCAATGCTTGCCTCCTGGCTTCAAGTGATTCTCGTGCCACCTCAGCCCCCCAAGTTGCTGTGACCATAATGGGTGCACACTACTACACCCAGACAATTTTTTTTGTTTTTTTAGTAGGGATAGGGTTTCACCGTGTTGCCCAGGCTGGTCTTGAACTCCTGAGCTCAGGTGATCTGCCCACTTTGGCCTCCCAAAGTGCTGGGATTACAGGTGTATGTCACTGATCCTGGCCCCTATGAATTTTACACCTGGACAGTTTTTTGTACTTTTAGTAGGGACAGGGTTTCGTCATGTTGCTGAGGCTGGTCTCGAACTCCTGAGCTCAGGTGATCTGCCCATCTCGGCCTCCCAAAGTTCTGGGATTACAGGTGCTAGTCACTGTTCCTGGTCCCTGTGAAATTTTTAAAAAGTAATTTTTTTTTTTCTAAATTTCATGATGCCTCTTTTGTTTATATAGCTAGAATAATATTAAGGGACTTTGATGGAGTTTGTCTTTACAAAGGTGGCATAAATTAAAGAGTGGTTGGAATCTAAATCTTTGGTCTGCCAATTTGTAACCAAATAAAATTTCTTCCCTATAATTTTTTCATCTGTACAACAGGAAAGGTATATAATATCTTACTTGCTAGTAAGAAAGAGGCCCCAACATTATTATTTTTCTTAGCTACATATAAAAGTCATTTTATTGTAATGTTTGCTTTCATCTTTGGGATAATTCTTGTTTGGGCAGGGGTACATTTTGCCTAGAAGCACTTTCCATTTTTTTTTCCTCCATGGGTGCATCAGGAAATGAAGAATATTTCTTGGATCTTTGTGGTATTACGTTTCTGAGGAAAGTCAGTTTTTCAATATATCAGCCTTATTTTTGAGAGGTAGGTTTTTTGTTGTTGGTTTAAAACATCATGAGCGACGTTAAATAATTAATTTATTCTTTGTCTTTATCAAATACAGTTAAAAGTTATGTGCAGTTGATAAGCTACTTTCCATATCACATTAACCATAACCTACTAAAGGAGATTGATACAGTACAACATACAGAAACTTGAGAGTCATAATGCTAAATTATTGGTTTCAAATAATAATCATCAATGTATCATTTGTTTATATCTTATAATAGAAGGATATGGGAAAAAATTGTGAAGGATGTGTATTTCTATTTTCTTAGTTAAATTCTTTTGACTTATTTAAAGTGACTTAATTTTAATTGATAGGTTCTGAAGATGAAACAAGAATAGATATGCAATATCCTACTCAGTATAAAGGTCAAGAGTTATATTCACAGCAAGATGAGGAGCAGCCACAGGGATGGGTATCATGGGCCTGGTCCTTTGTGCCTGCAATTGTGAGTTATGACGATGGCGAGGAAGACTTTGTTGGGAATGATCCTGCATCAACCACGCATCAGCAAAAAGCACAGGCTTTGAAGGATCCTATTGTTTCTATAGGATTTTATTGCACAAAGGCAACGGTAACTTTCAAAGTAGGTCTTTTCTCTTGCTGTTTATATCTGTAGCAACTTTAATACTTAAATTTGGATTGTTAGTACAATTCTAGCTTCATTCAAGTTTGTTTTGCATTCAGTAGATGTGAGATAGAGTCTAACAGTTCTTACTTCATAAAATTACATGGCTCCTCCTCTTGAAATCTTTGAATTTTGATCCCTTCCTGTCTTCTTAGGGCCTTCTCCACATTTCTTTTTTATTAGCTTCATGGATAGTTTTTTCCCTATTGAATCATTCACTTGGTGTACAAACATGCCTTAATATTGTCTTTAAAAAAGAAAGGAACAGCAAAAATTTTCCCTTGAATTCTTTTACCCATCAGGTACGGTTTCATTTCTGTGCTTGCCTTCGTAACAATCATAACAATCTCTGTCTCTCTCTCTTTTTTTTTTTTTTTTTTTTGAGACAGGGTCTGGCCTAGGCTGGCGTGCAGTGGTGCAATCACAGCTCATTGCAACCTCTGCCTCTCGGGCTCAAGACATCCTCTCACCTCAGCCTCCCGAGCAGCTGGGACTACAGGCATGTGCCACTGTGCCCAGCTAATTTTTTTTTTCTTTTTAAAAATATTTTGTAGAGATGGGGTTTTGCCATGTTGCCCAGGCTGGTCTCACTCCTAGGCTCAAGCGTTTTTCCCCCTTTGGCCTCCCAATGTGCTAGGATTACAGGTGTTAGCCATCATGCCCAGCCTCATAACAAATTTTTGTTTTTAAAGGATTATTTATATATAATTATCTCTTTCCTCATTTGTTTCGCTTTTAAGGACAAATTTGTTAACTAGGTCCTCTTCTAGCTATTTTTCCAGCAGTATTTAACATAATTTGACGACTTCTTCCATTAAAATAATGCATGTAAAATATCTATTCTCATCTATACAAAAATATATATAATATATACAAATATGTGTATGTCCAGGTCAAAGAATAATAAAGTAAATACCCTTTTACTTGAAGAAATACAAAATTATGCCATGCACGGTGGCTCGCACCTGTAATCCCAGTCCCCCTGCATCTCAGCCAAAAGAAATATAAAATTGCTAGTAGCTTTGATCCCCCATGTATTCTTCTTTGATCATATTTTACCTTCTGTTCCTCTCACATATAACCCAAACCTAATTTTTGAGTTATTTGTTTCGTGGACTTTTATAATACTATTACCATGCCTGTAATAGTCCCGAGTAATATCTTAATTCATTCAACAAATATTCTCGGTGCCAGCTGTGTCTAGGCATTGTTTTGTCTCCAGAGATACCAGAGTGAACAGATATAAATTCCTGCTTCTTCAAACTTAAGTTGATATTATAAACAAATAACATATATATTGTGTTCATTGAATATAAAGGTTATGTAGAAAAATCAAGTGGGGGCCTGGTGCGGTGGCTCACGCCTGTAATCCCAGCACTTTGGGAGGCCGAGGTGGCCAGATCACCTGAGATCTGGAATTCGAGATCAGTCGGACCAACATGGAGAAACCCTATCTCTACTAAAAAAAAAAATTAGCCGGTTAGCTGAGTGTGATGGTGCATGCTATCATGCTGTAATCCCAGCTACTCGGGAGGCTGAGGCAGGAGAATTGCTTGAACCCGGGAGGTGGAGGTTGTGGTGAGCCGAGATCGTGCCATTGCACTCCAGCCTGGGCAACAAGAGTGAAACTCTGTCTCAAAAAAAAAAAAAAAATCAAGTGGGAAGAGGAATAGTGAGTGCTTTCACTAGAGGGGAAATTATGCAGTTTAAAATGGGATCATCAGGGAAGGCCTTATTATGAAGGGAATATTAAAGCAAAGACTTGCGAAAGAGGAAGCCTTATTAATATCTGAGAATGAACCTTCCAGTAATAACAAATGTAAAGGCACCATAGTTCAAGGAACCGCAAGGAAGCCAACAGTGTCATGAGATATTGTAAATGAATGTGGTATGAAAGATAAGAGGGGTGATGAGGTTTGGAGTGGTTCCTAAGTTGTAAACTGTGTAGATCATTTTTGGGACTTTGTCTTTTATTCCAAGTGAGATAAACAGTATTTGACCAGTTTTTAGAAGAATTATATGATGATCTGGGTTATATTTTAATCTGGATCACTGTGGCTGCTGTGTTGGAAGCAAAAGTAAGGAAAAGAAATAGATAGGAATGCAATTTTCAAGCAGGAGATGGTAATGACTTGGACTAGGGTGATAGCAAGTGGAGGTGATGAAAAGTGATTGTGTTTTGGATGTGTTTTGAAGGTCAAATAGGCAGAATTTCCTGACAGATTTTATTATGAGACATGAATGAAAAAAAAAAAAGATGATCCAAGGATGGCTTTTGAACAACTAGAAGAGTTAAGCTCTGACATTTTGAGATGACTGGGATTAGGAGAAGACTATATTTGAGATGAAGATGAGGAATTTAGTTTTGGGTATGTTTAAGATGCCTGCTGTATATTTAAGTAGAGTAATTCAGTGGACAGTTGGATATATGAATCTAGAATTCAGGTTAGAAATTTGCCTAGATGCATATATTTGATAGTCATAATTTTATTAAAACTGAAATTAGTGTAGAACAGAAAAAAGAGGTTCTAGAGCCAAGCTCCGGGGCACTGTGATGGTAAGAAATTGGAAAGATGAGGAAGAAATAGCAAAGGAAGCTGAGAATAAGTGATCAATATTGTAGGCAGAAAACCAAGAGACTGGAAGGTAAGTGCCATAAATGTTTTAAAGAGGAGGGAATAGATTATTTGTAAGAATGGATCCTTGGATTTGACAGTGTGGAAATTACTGGTGATTTTGAGCTGAGCAGTGATATGACACTGTTGGAATCTTAGTTGGAGTTGGTTAAAAGTGAATGGGAAGACTGGTAGAAATGTAAAATAGTGCATCTGCTGTGGAATATAGTTTGGTGGTTCCACAAAAAATTAAATGTAGAATTACCATATAATCTAGCCATTTTATTTCTAGGTATGTACTCAAAAGAATAAAAAACTAGTATTCAAACAGATTGATGTACATAAATGTTCATGGTAACTCTATTCAGTGATCTCCCAAAATGGAAACAATCCAAATGTTCATCAGTGGATGAATGAATAAACAAATTATGGTATATACATACAGTGAAATAATATTCAGCCATAAAAAAATGAAATTTTGACCAGGTGTGGTGGCTCATGCCTGTAATCCCAGCACTTCGGGAGGCTGAGGTGGGTGGATCATGAGGTCAGGAGTTCAAGACCAGCCTGGCCAACATGGTGAAACCCCGTCTCTACTAAAAATACAAAAAGCTGGGCATGGTGGTAGGTACCTGTAGTCCCAGCTATTCAGGAGGCTGAGGCAGGAGAATCGCTTGAACCTGGGAGGCAGAGTTGCAGTGGGCCAAGATCACGCCATTGCACTCCAGCCTGGGCAACAATAGTGAAACTCCATCATAAAAAAGAAAAAAGGAATGAAGTTCTGATGCATGCTAAACATGAATGAACCTTGAAAGTTCTATGCTAAGTGAAATTAGCCAGACACAAAAGGACAAAGATTGTGTGATTCCACTTAGATGATGTTCTCTAGAGAGACAGAATAGGCTATATGTATGTATGAAAGGGAGTTCATTAAGGAGATTGACTCACACGATCACAAGGTAAAGTCCCATGATAGGCATGTCTACAAGTTGAGAAGCAAGGAAACCAGTGGTGGATCAGTCCAAGTCCCGAAACCTCAAAAGTAGGGAAGCTGACAGTGCAGCTTTCAGTGTGGGCCAAAGGCCTGAGAGCCCCTGGCAAACCACAGGTGTAAGTCCCAAAGTCTAAAAGCTGAAGAACTTGGAGTCTGATGTTCAAGGGCAGGAAGCATCCAGCACAGAAGAAAGATGAAGGCCAGAAGACTCAGCAAGTCTAGTCCTTCCACATTCATCTGCCTGCTTTATCCTAGCCATGCTTCCAGCTGGTTAGATGGTGCCCACCCAGATTGAGGGTGGGTCTGCATCTCCCAGTCCACTGACTCAAATGTTAATCTCCTTTGGCAGGACACACCCAAGAACAATACTTTGCAGCCTTCAATCCAATCAAGTTGACAATCAGTATTAACCATCACAGATGAGGTATTTAGAATAGGCAAAATCACAGAAACAGAGAGTAGAATAGACATTGCTAGAGGCTGTAGGATACAGGGAAGTTGAGTTAGTGCTTAATAGGTAGAGTTTCTGCCTAGTATGATGTAAAAGCTCTGCAAACATATGGTGGGGATAGTTATGCAATATTTTGTACTAAATGCCACTGAATTGTATACTGACAGGTGGTTAAATCTATAAATTTTATTGTGTATATTTTATCATGCAAAAAGGACAGATAAAAATGCAAATGGTAGTAGAGTAATTGCTGAAGAGTACAGAAAACTCTTTCAAGATGGTTTTGTTATAAAGAGCATAGAAATAGGGAAATAGCTGGTTGGGGTTGTGGAGCTAAAGACTTTTTTTTGAAAGATGGGAGTAATTATAGCATATTTGTTTGGTGATATGAGTGATCTAATAGAGAGGAAAAAATTGATATAGGCAAGAGGGGGAGAATTGCTGGCGTAATATTCTTGAGAAGAGAAGAGGGCTTGGCACCTTTTGTAGAGGTGGAAAGTCTGATGACCTCTAATGGGACAATAGGTCATTCATTCATGATAGCAGGAGAGAAAGCAATGTGTTCTTGCACCCACATAAGTGGTTTGGTAGAAAAGGTGGTAGTGGTTTTTGAAAGTTCTCTTCTGATTATTTTTTTCTTTAAATAGTTCTCTTAACTCAGAGTAAACATGGGAAAGGAGGAGAAGCTTTGAGGAAGGGGAAGAAGGTGTAAAATTGTCATCTTGGGGAGGATGAGGAGTAATTGCCTTTGAATATGTATGTTCACTAGGGACACTAAGGACCTACTACACAAAAGTGATCATGAATTTGAAGATATACCAGTCATTGTGGTTGTATATATTTTCTGGTCATATTCTGTTGCTTTAGTTAGGGTGATGGTGAAAATAATCTGGAGGACAAGATCAATGCAGAAGAGGAGGTCAAAAAACTGAGAAATCAGACTTTTGGAATGATCATCTCTCTGGATATTGAAATCACCAGGAATTATGACAGTGGTAGTGTGGGACTGAATCCAAAATTAAATCTTCAGACAACTAGTAGAATGACGTGGGATTGATTTATGAGTCTAAGAAAGAAGGATGATGGGTCTTACAGTCTGTTCCATATATTTTGCTATATTTTGAAAAATGCTGATGTAAATGTTCTGGTACAGATCTTCTGACATATATATGTAGAAGAGTTTCTTTGGGATATACTTCTTTTACTTTAAAAATTTTATCGCCGGGCACAGTGGCTCACGCCTGTAATCCCAGCACTTTAGGAGGCCAAGACAGGCGGATCGCTTGAGCCCAGGAGTTCCAGAGCAGCCATGCCAATATGGTGAAACTATCTGTACAGAATAATACAAAAATTAGCCAAGCAGGATGGCATGTGCGTGTAGTATGAGATACTTACCAGGCTGAGGTGAGAGGATCGCTTGAGCTGGAGGAGTGGAGGTTGAATTGAGCTGAGATCATGCCACTGCCACTCCATCCTGGGTGACAGAGCAAGATCTTGCCTCAAAAAAAAAAAAAAAAAAAAAAGAAAAAGAAAAGAAAAAATTATGTCTGGGTTACTAGGGACTTTTTGTAGTCGTTTTTGGTGCTTCTCCTTTTCTGTCTGACCTTTAAATGTTGGCATATAGGGCTTGGTCTTTGGTCCTCTCATCTTTTCTATCTACACACTCCCAAGGTGATATAACTCGATCATGATATAGATGCTGATAGACTATCAAATTTGTGTCTCCACTTTTCACTTTTCCCTGAGCTCTAGAATTCAACTGCCTATTTTATATTTCTACTTTCATATCTGATTGATACTTAACACAAACAGAACTCTTGATTTTTCTTTGCAGTTGTGCACCCCCCACCCCCACTATTTTACCTTTCATTATATTGCAACATTATCTACTAATTTGCTCAGGCTTAACATTTATCAGTATCTTTTCTTCTCCCACCACATCTAATCAGTCAGCATGTTCTATCAGCTGTACCTCTAGGATGCAGTCATTTCTCATTAACTTTATTGCAACTTATGGACCAGTGGTTTTCAAACTTTTTGATCTCAAGACTCCAGGAAACCTTTGCACTCTTAAAAATTATTGGGAACTGTGAGGCGTTTTGTTTATTCAGATTACATCTACTCATATTTATGGTATTAGAAATTAAAACAAATCTTAAGAATATGTATTTATTAATTTATTTTAAAATAAATTTATTATATGTTGATGTGAATATCATTTTATAGTAAAAGTAAAATTGCTATATTTTAAAAGTTAAGAAGGGACATGCATTGGTTTTATTTTTGTAAATATCTTGAATGTCTGACTTAGTAGAAGATAGCTGAATTTTCGTGTCTGCTTCAGTATTTAGTCTGTTAAGACATGTTTTAATTAATGTATATGAAGAACATCTAGCCTCACATAGATATTTATTTGGAAAGGAAGGGGTATTTTAATAGCCTTTTCAAAAATTGTGGATATTCCTTTTGATATTACACTAAAACTTATTAAGTGGTAATTTTAAAAGATTTATTGGGCTGGGCGTAATGGCTCACACCTGTAATCCCAGCACTTTGGGAGGCTGAGGTGGCAGATCATGAGGTCAGGAGTTTGAGACCAGCCTGGCCAACATGGTGAAACCACGTCTCCACTAAAAATGCAAAAATTAGCCTGGTGTGGTGGTGGATGCCTGAAATCCCAGCTACTCTGGAGGCTGAAGCAGGAGAATTGCTTGAACCCGGGAGGTGGAGGTTGCAGTGAGCCAATGTCGTGCCACCGCACTCCAGCCTGGATGACAGAGCAAGATACTATCTCAAAAAAAAAAAAAAAAAAAAAAGATTTGTTGTTTCTTCAGCACTTAGAAATTGCCCGGTATATTTTCTACAAATATTTATTTTTTGAATTAGTATGTGCATCCATCCATTATCCATACATCTGCCCACCTTTTCATCTGCTTTTCAGTTTACAAAAATTTATGGACTAATTTTTTAGGTTTCATTTCTTCTCCAGTTTCATTTTTTGTGGGTTTATTCTTTCATGTCTGCGTTTTTGTAAAGGAGATAAATCCATGTGAAATGAGCTAAACTTTTGAAATAGTAGTATAGATATTATTCCAGGCAACTTGTTACATTGTGGGGTTATAGCAGTGGGGAAAAAAAATGTTTCTGTTACCATGGTTTTAAATTTGGCGTAGATTTTCTTTGTATTAGTACTAAAGCTACACAATTTATAACTACAACAGATGGCAAGTTATAAAATACTTGACAATAGTCGGGTGCGGTGGCTCACGCCTATAATCCCAGCACTTCGGGAAGCTGAGGCGGGCGGATCATGAGGTCAAGTGTTCAAGAACAGCCTGGCCAATATGGTGAAACCCTGTCTCTACTAAAAAAAAAAAAAAATTTGCAAATAAATATTAAAGACTTTTCTGCTTAAGATAATTCAGTATTTTCTAATATGACAAAAGTTGAAAAATAGAAAATAAGTTTCAACTAAAGTTTGTGTCATAACTTGATTGATTTAATTTTTTAAAGTTTGGGCAAAGGATAATGCGTATATTAGCTGTACTATCTTAACGTCATTCTCAATTCTACTGAAAAAATTATTTTTGTAATTGAATTCACTGATTTAGCATTGATTAAATTAAAGGGATAAGGATTCATCTTCAAAATTAAAGCATAATAAAATAAGATATTAAAAAATAAAAAGGCAACTGTTGACAAATATTGTTGGATATATTGTCAGTTTTTTTAACATCAAAAGTCCTGATATGTAGCCTGGGCAACATAGTGAGACCCTGTGTGTACAAAAAATAAATAAATAAATTAGCAGGGATGATGGCACTTGTCTGTAATCCTAGCAACTTAGGAGGCTGAGGTGGGAGGATTGCTTGAGTCCAGGAGTTTGAGCTGCCATGAGCCATGTTTGCACCACTGTACTCTAGCCTGGGTGACAAAGCAGGAGTGTGTCTCCTTAAAAAAAAAAAAAAAAAGTCTGACATTTTGTAAAAAGAAAAAAAAGATACATTTTCAGTTTTAGATGATCAGAATAAAGCACTTATTTTTGTAGAAGTTTTTGAGGGAAGTCAAGGATTGCAAGTTAGGTACTGTCCTTTTTGGTGATTTTTGCCTGTTTACTTTTAAATTTGAAATTATTCTGACACATTTCTGTTAACTTGATTGTTGGGAGGAATTATATTCAACTGAATAAGTCAAAATAGGCATTTATCCAATCTGGGCAACATAGTGAGACCCCATCTTTATTAAAAAAAAATAGCCAGGTGCAGTAGTGTGCACCTGTAGTCCTAGCTACTTTGCAAACTGAAGTGGAAGGATTTCTTGAGCCCTGGAGGTTTTAGGCTGCAGTGACCCATGATCTTGCTACTGCACTGCAGCTGGAGCGACAGAGGAAGACCTTGTGTGAAAAACACAAACAAAAGCAAACAACAACAAAACAAAATAGTCGTTTGTGTATAAAACTTTTATAGACTTTTTGGGCAGTATTTGTCAACATCTTTTTGTAATTTTAGAACATTTATGTTTCTCAAAGTTTTCTCTTAGGGAGATACCTTGATATTAAGGAGGAAAGCATTAGAATTCATTGTTCAGCTTGGATTCGAAGAATGTTTGGAATTAATTTCTGGTTCATATTTTGGTTAAGAAAACAAGATCATGTTTCTACATTAGCATTTCGAACAGTTGATATCAGTCCAGCAAAAATCATGCCAAATTAAATCTAGCATTTTTCTAATAATGTTTAAAATAGTTCTTGTAATGTTCGAGTCTTTTTTTATTTTCAGACGGAGTCTTGCACTGTTGCTCAGGCTGGAGTGCAGTGGCGCAATCTTGACTCACTGCAAGCTCCGCCTCCCGGGTTCACGCCATTCTCCTGCCTCAGCCTCCCGAGTAGCGGGGACTACAGGCGCCCGCCACCACGCCCGGCTAATTTTTTGTATTTTTTTTTTAGTAGAGATGGGGTTTCACCGTGTTAGCCAGGATGATCTCGATCTCCTGACCTCGTGATCCGCCTGCCTTGGCCTCCCAAAGTGCTGGGATTATAGGTGTGAGCCACCGCAGGAGTCCTTTTAATCAATTAATTGCTTTTTCTCTCTAATAATTGTAGACAGCTGAAGAGGGATCAATTTAAAAAAATTCAAGTTTACTTCAGTAATCATTCTAGATGACAGAATTGTACTTTAAAATAGCTACATTGTATATTTAAGTACTAGAAACATCCAAGAAATAGGAGCCTACATTACATAAAAATATAAAATATAAAAAGCTTTATTATAAATAATGAGAATAATCAGTTGATACTCAATATAGAGAAGTCACTGTGCTTAAAATTGTAACTTTTAGTTCAAGAACTTTTATTGGGCCTAAGTTAAATACTGGTTTTTTTAAAAAGTGAACTTTGACTTTGCATTTAAAAGTGATGAATATATCTATTTCCTAAGAATGAGGGGAAGTAAATAATCGGCAAACACAGGCTGAATACGGTTTTTTAAAAGTAACTTTTTCTTTTTGGAATAATTTTAGAATTACAGACAGGATGCAAAGATAGTAGAGAGTTCCCTTATAATCCTTACCCAGTTTCCCTTATTGTTATGTTATCACAGCATATTTGTCAAAATTAAGAAACCTTCATTGAAGCATTACTGTTAAATTTTAAACATTAATTGAATTTCATGATATCTTTTTTCTGTACCATGATTCAAACCAGGATACCATGTTGCATTTAAAATAGTGCTTTTGAAAAATAATTTATTTAATTTTTGAAACATATAAATAATTTGTTGTAAGCATCTGGGGAGTAAGAATTTTTTATTTTGTTAGTATCTAGATTAGTACAGGTATACCTCAGAGATATTGTGGATTTGGTTCTATGCCATTGCAATAAAGCGAATATAGCAATAAAGCGAGTCACAGAAATTTTTTGTTTTGCCCAATGCATAAAAAGTTATGTTTGCACAATACCGTAGTTTAAGTGTCCAACAATATGTCTAAAAACACTATACATACCTTAATTAAAAGTACTTTATTGGTAAAAAATGCTAACAATCATCTGTACTTTTAGCAAGTCATAACTTTTTGCTGGTGGAGGGTCTTGACTCAGTATTGTTGGTTGCTATCTGATCAGGGTGGTGGTTGCTAAAGGTTGGAGTGGCAGAGGCAGTTTCTTAAAATAAGACAGCAGTGAAGTGTGCCACATTAATTGACTCTTTCATGGAAGATTTCTCTGTAGCATGGGATGCTGTTTGACTGAATTTTACTCAGAGTAGGACTATTTTTGTTTGAGACGGAGTCTCTCTCTGTCACCTAGGCTGGAGTGTAGTGGTATGATTTCGGCTGACTGCAACCTCTGCCTCCCAGGTTCAAGCAATTCTTGCACCTCAGCCTCCCGAGTAGCTGGGACTACAGGCATGCACCACCACACTTGGCTAATTTTTGTATTTTCAGTAGAGATGGGGTTTTACCACATTAGCTAGGCTGGTGTCAAACTCCTGGCCTCAAGTAATCCACCTGACTTGGCCTCCCAAAGTGCTGGCAATACATGCGTGAGCCACCGTGTCTGGCCTCAGAGTAGAACCTCTGTTGAAATTGAAGTCAGTCATTTTCAAACACTACTGCTACTTTATCGACTAAATATACAGAACATTCTAAATTCATTGTCATTTCAACAATGTTCCCAGCATCTTCACCACGAGTAGATTCCATCTTCAAAAATCACTTTCTTTATTTATCCATAAGAAGCAAGTCCTCTTCAGGCTCCATTTCTAAATCTAATTCTCTAGTAGTTACTTCCTCCACCTAAGTCTCGAACACCCCAAAGTCATCCGGGAGGGTTAAAATCAACTTCTTTCAAGCTCTTGTTAATGTGGATCGTTTGACCTCCTTCTATGAATCACGAATGTTCTTAATGGAATCTGGAATGGTGAACCCTTTCAAAAAAGTTTTTGATTTACTTTGCCTAGGAATCACTATCTATGGTGGCTATAGCCTTACAAAATGTATTTCTTAAATAATAAGACTTGAACTTCAACGTTACTCCTAATCCATGGGCTGCAGAATGGATGTCATTTTAGCAGGCATGAAAAACAATATTCATCTCCTTGTATATCTCCATCAGAGGTGTAGGGTGACCAGGTGCATTGTCAGTGAGCAGTAATATTTTAAGAGGAGTCCTTTTTTTTTGAGCAGTAGGTTTCCATAGGCTTAAAATATTTAGTAAACCATGCCATAAACA
This sequence comes from Mandrillus leucophaeus, assembly GCF_000951045.1. Taxonomy (NCBI): domain Eukaryota; kingdom Metazoa; phylum Chordata; class Mammalia; order Primates; family Cercopithecidae; genus Mandrillus; species Mandrillus leucophaeus. The sequence continues at coordinate 2,130,463 of NW_012106598.1, forward strand.
GATGTACTGTCATTCAGTCATTTTTTTATTCCATTCATAGAGCACAAGCAGAGTAGATTTAGCATGATTCTTAAGGGCCCTAGGATTTTCAGAATGGTAAATGGACTCTATCTTCAACTTACAGTTACCAGATACGTTAGCCCCTAACAAGAGCATCTGCCTGTCTTTTGAAGCTTTGAAGCCAAGCACTGACTTCTGTCTAGCTCAGATCTCATCTTCTTCCAGGAGAACTGTTGAATTGTGTGTAGCCACTTTTGTTAATTATCTTAGTCAGGTCTTCTGGGTAACTGTGTGCAGCTTCTACGTCAACTCTTGCTGTTTATCTTGCACTTTTATGGTATGGAGACGTCTTCTTTCCATAAGGCTCATGAACAGACCTCTGCTACTGTCAGACTTTTCTCCTGCAGCTTTCTTATGTCTATTAGCCTACATGGAATTTAAGAGTTAGGGCTTTGCTCTGGATTCAGCTTTAGCTTAAGGGAGTGTTGTGGCTGGTTTGATTGTCTATCCAGACCACTCAAAATTCCTCCATATCAACAGGCTGTTTTACTTCCTTATCACTTGTGTGTACACTTTTAATTTCCTTGAAGACTTTTTCTTTTGCATTAATAACTGGGCCAACTGTTTGGCTCAAGATACCTACCTTTCGGCCTGTCTTGGCTTTTACATCCCTTCCTCACTAAGCTTAATCATTTCTAGCTTTTGATTTAAAGTGAGAGACAGGGACTCTTCCTTTCACTTAAATACTTAGACCATTGTAATATTACTAATTAGCCTAATTTCAATATTGTCGTGTCTCAGGAAATAGGGAGGCTCAAGAAGGGAGAGGGGAATGGCTAGACAGTGGAGCAGTCAGAACACACACATTTATTAAGTTCTCAGTCTCAAATGGACATGTTCATGGTGCCCAAAATAATTCCAATAGTACCATCAAAGATTACTGATTACAGATCACCATAACAGATAATAATAATGAAAAATTTTGAATTATTGGGAGAATTACCAAAATGTGACACAGAGACACAAAGTAAGCATGTGCTATTGGGAAAATGGTGCTGACAGACTTGATTAACGCGGGGTTGCTACAGACTTTCAATTGGTAAAAATTGCAGTATCTGTGAAGTGAAATAAAGCAGAGTGCAATACAATGAGGTTTGCCCCTACTTATCTAGCTGGCCTTCAAAAAGTATCTGTTGCATGATTGAATGAGTCTATGAGATTTAGTAGGAAACATATTTTGAAAAGAATATCCTTCATTCTATTTCCTTCATAGGAACTAGAAAGAGCCTATTTTAGCTTTTTGCATTTCATCACCACTTTCTTTTTTATTTCAAATAGTGAGAAGTCTTGGAAATGACTGAAACTACACATTGTTGAATGTTTTAGTGAATATAAAATGAACTGAGGTTATACTCTATGTAAATTTTTGGCAGAATACATGAATTATTTTATGAGTATGGGACTGTTATTGCACATAGCTTTCACTTTTTAAAACAATATTAGGAAGGAGTTTAAAAAGTATTTAAATTCTCTATATATGTTGAGACTAGCATATTCAACCTTTATACCATAGATAATCTGTTACAGCTGTTTTTGTTGCACCTGCTTTCCTGCTTAATAATTAAGTTTCCTGAATCTTAAAATTGGCCTTGTTTTAATCAATTAATCATAACAATGACACTTTATTGCTCTTTAATACTAATTTTGATTTACTTAATATTCTTATATTTCTTAGCTCACGGAAATGCAAGCTGAGAGTAGTTATTACAGTCCACAGAAAGTAAAATCTAAAGAAGTATTGTGTTGGGAACAAGAAGGAACTACAGTTGAGGTAATCTTTCAATATTGAACCTGTATTTTTAAATATTATGTTCTTTGTTTAATATTTTATAAGTATGTGTTTTTATCAGATGTAGTATATTTAAAAATACAAGGAAGATGTTTCTTATTTTAATAGAGTTTACTATCCCTTAGATAGTATAGATAAATAGTATAGAATAAATTTAGAAATGACATAATTCTAAAGATGTTTAACTAATTTAGAGATTCTAAGAGGAAATCCTCTAACATTTTTATTAAATTCAATTTCTTAGTTCTAATATTTCCTTTCCTCTTATAGGCCCTTATGATGGGAGAACCTTTCTTTGATTGCCAGATTGGGTTTGTTGGTTGCAGAGCCATGTGCCTTAAAGGAATTATGGGTGTTAAAGATTTTGAAGAGAATATGAATAGAAGTCAAACTGTAAGTCCCTTACCTCCACCCTTTTTTGGATAGGATATAGGAATAATTAAGTGTTTATTGAAGTGTTTAACCATATGATATCTGTTAGACTATATCTATCTCAGGCTTGAGAGAGGAGCTTTACTATTTCTCCCTGTGTTTCCCCTGCAAGAAATTATACAGCTCAGGGGAGTTTAGAAAGTTGGTAGCACCTAACACCTGGACAGTAGTTCCAACTACTTTCTAATTCATGAATGTTTCTTCTTTTTTGTTTATGGCAGTTATTTGGAGTTTCCTTTTGGTTTGTTAAAATATTCTTAGCCAAAATAGTCAATGAAATGGAGTAGCAGCATTCCTTATCTTTCTGTTTTAGTGATTTCTTTTGACTGGTAAATGGGCATCATAAAATCAAGGTTTTATTTTGTTTAACAGGCTAATGGTTTTTCTTCATGTTATAAATTTTGCATTTGTTTTCAGGAAGCCTGTTTCTTCATTTGTGGTGAAAATTTGAGTACTAAAGGTTTCACATACCTTACAAATTCATTGTTTGATTACCGAAGCCCAGAAAATAATGGTACTCGTGCAGAGTTTATCTTGGATTCAACTCATCATAAGGTCAGAGAATATATATTTGAACCAAATTCTAGGCTATGTTTGGGTGGACACGTTGTGTGAATACTTGTGATTTCTAGCTTTCTTTTCAAATAATACCTTCTGAATGCTAATTGTTTATTAAAACATTTAGCGTGCATTTATACAGCGTGTACATGTAGAAATGTTTGAGGAGTGCACAGAGATCTTTACTTTTATTTAGTATGTAAACATATTTTGCTTATTTATGCCCTGCTTCAAAAATAATCATGGAAGAAACATGTTGAATTACCACTGTTAATTTTTGTTACTTTTAATATGTGGGATTGATGGGAAGAAATGAGGAATTTACCCTTATACTATGTATGTTTCTTAGTATTTTTTAAATGTAAGAATATATTAATATGTTTATGGAATATTAATACATCTATGAAATCAGTTAAAAATTCAGATAATTACCTGAAGATTAGTGCAATAGGATAATTTACATTTTACTCCTTTTTACCAAGATTTACTTTCATTGTTAAAATACTTAATGTTGACTTGCATAGTTGACATACATTTAGAATATTTTAGTATATCTTTAGTGTTTGAATTGTTTCATGTAAGTGTATTGAGAAGTATTTAAGGATTAATTCTACTTGAGAGTATACATTATTAGACAGTTTAGTGATAGTGATAAAGGTCAGGAGTGTACTATCTCGTCTATTGTAGTTATTTATTAACTAGATGTGATTAATAAAGTGGTCAAAATGTCTCATAAAATTATAGATGTCCTTTTTGTGTGGTCTATAATAGATGTAATATTACCTTTCTTAGAAGTAAATTCTTAGAATAACCTCTGTTCTTTTGGTAATCCTTTGTGTTGTTATACATTCTATATAAGGGTATGTGTCTAACCTATCAAGCTTTAAACTCAAAAGTTTCTTTTATACAATGTTTGTTCTGTTTGCATTGCTTCGTTGACAGGAGACATACACTGAGATAGCTGGAATGCAACGGTTTGGGGCTTTTTATATGGATTACCTGTATACAATGGAGAACACTAGTGGCAAAGGTATTGGCTTCTTTCCTTTACGTTTGTCATTTCTTGAACAACTGAAACAAAGCCTTCCTCAGAATCAGTTTGTCCTTGACTGGTTGTACTCTGCTACATAAGATTTACCTCTAGTGCTTTGGGGAGTGGTTTAATTTTAGCGTCACGTTAGAATTGTCTTAGATTTTTGTCATTTCAAATCTGTTCTTTATATAGCTGATTGAAGACATTTTATATAACCTATTAGAATTAGTTCTCATATGTACCATATATTATGATTCTGATATATCAAATTTTATATTACATTACATTTTTAAAAAGAATAAACCTTTTCTATTCTAAATACATTTTGAAGGTGGTACTAATTTTTAATTAAAAAGAATGTGTTGTATCAATCAGAAAAATAGAAAATCTTCCAGAGACTTTAGATGCATAGATTGTGTTATTTTATTATGTATCTTATTATTGTTTTATTTTATATTTTTTGGAAATAAATGACATTTAAAAAATTTCTCCTTTTTTTTTTTTTTTTACTTCTATATCAACATATAATGTTGTACTTACTATTTCAGTCTTTTTTATGTTGAAAAGTTAGTGAAGATAGGTTCACTTTTTTTTTGGTGAATTTTTCATGTTTTTAAAAAATGGTTTCAGTATATTAGGTGATATGCTAGGTACAGATGAATACAGTGAAAACCAAAACATTTCCTAAGGAGCCAATAGGTGGTGTTGAACTAGGCATTTAAGTAAATGATTATAATTTAGTTTGCTAAGAAGAGTAATATAGAGAACTAGAAGAAGTGTGGGTAAAAAAAAAAAAATGACAGCTTTTGCTTGAGAGGTCGAAGCTTCTCAGAGTTGATCTTGAAGTAAATTTGTTTTTGATGAAGAAAGAAGGAAAGAGCAGTAATTTTCTGGCTTCTGCTTTTGGAATGGTTTCTAGATGTTGATGTTTTCGTCGGTCAATCCTTAATTTCTTTCCCTAAACTTTCTCCCAAGGTAATTTCATTCTTTTCCATGGATTGAAGTACTTTCCATGTGCTGTTGATACCCAGATTTGCATTTTCTAGTCCAAACTTCTCTAAGATTCAGAATTAAATATCCAATGCATACTTGACGTTTTTACCTCTGTGTCTGTCTCGGGTATCTCAAAACTGATTTTGTCCAAAATTAAGTTATTAATAAATATTCCTGTGACCACTTACTACCTCTGCTTCTCTATTTTTAGGCTTCTCTTCTTGGAAAATTGTACTATCATCTTCTTGTTGCTCAAGCCAGAAACCTGGGAGTCATCATGACACACTTTTTCCTTCGCTCCTAGCCATCTGGTCCACAGATGATAACAGTGGTATCACTGTTACCATATGGACTAGCATCTAGTTCATAGGTACCATCATCTCTAGGTTCTAATGGCTTTTTTTTTTTTTTTTTTGAGACGGAGTCTCGCTCTGTCGCCCAGGCTGGAGTGCTGTGGCCGGATCTCAGCTCACTGCAAGCTCCGCCTCCTGGGTTTACGCCATTCTCCTGACTCAGCCTCCCGAGTAGCTGGGACTACAGGCGCCCACCACCTCACCCGCTAGTTTTTTGTATTTTTTAGTAGAGACGGGGTTTCACTGTGTTAGCCAGGATGGTCTCGATCTCCTGACCTCGTGATCCGCCCATCT
>NW_012106598.1:2136024-2166406 GCF_000951045.1 Mandrillus leucophaeus
CCAGGATGGTCTCGATCTCCTGACCTCGTGATCCACCTGTCTTGGCCTCCCAAAGTGCTGGGATTACAGACTTGAGCCACCGCTCCCGGCCCTTTTTTTTTTTTTTTTTTTGACAGAGTTTTGCTCTGTTGCTCAGAGTGCAGTGGCATGATCTCGGCTCACTGCAACCTCTGCCTCCTGGGTTCAAGCGATTCTCATGCCTCAGCCTCCTAAGTGGCTGGGACTACAGGCATGTGTTGCCATGCCTGGCTAATTTTTGTATTTTTAGTTGAGACGGGGTTTTGCCATGTTGGCCAGGCTGGACTTGAACTCCTGATCTCAAGTGATCCGTCCACCTTGGCTTCCCAAAGTGCTGGGATTACAGGCATGAGCCACCACACCCAGTTAGGTTCTAAAGCTTTCTTACTGGTCTTCCTGCTTTCACTGTAGTCCTATAGTTTCTACTGCAATCACAGGATTTAATTCTGTGCTGACAATTTTCATGGGCCTGACATTGATTTATTTAAAAACAAAATTTAAATAGTTTACTAGATTCTGGTCTTGAGTTACTTGGTGGATAGTGGTAACTATTAAGAAAGCTAGATAAGAAAGGAAAATTTTTGGAGGGAAAGATGAGTTTTGAGATAACTGTGGGCATTGAAGTGTGAATATTCCTTAGCTAATTATATATATGAAAGTGCAACTCAGAAGTCTTATGTTCTAATAGTGTTGCAAATTATTATAGTGTTGTAGTTGCCACTTGTAAGCTGGTAGGTTTCCTCTTGTTCAATATAATGTCTTATGCATGTGCTGTGGATTCCATATCTTGTGAGGAGATGGAATATCTAGTAGTCACCTTTCAAGCAAAGGAAACCTAGCACAGAACATCTTTATTTGTATATATGCCTCTCCTGCAGTTTTTAAAAGATAGAAACATGATTTATGTTTGTTAGATTGTTTATATATTACTTCTGAGAAGCCAGTAGTTTGTTAACTTTGGGGTTTTTCATATATTTCACTTCCATGAATAGTATACAGTGTTACAGATATCATAGTCCTTAACTTTTAAAACAAAATATTGGAATATTACACATGTACAGAACAGCAAAGAATTTAAAACTGAACACCTGTGTATTCTCCATGCACACCAAGAAATAGGACATTGTTAGTATCCAGTAAGCCTCCTATGTGTTTCTTTTCTACCACACTCTTCCTCCTTTACTGGAGGAGACTGCTGTTTTGAGATTTGTGAGAACCACTGTCTTGCTTTTGGTTTGCCGCTTATGCGTCTACTTTCTTAATTTTGCAAGCTGAGTTTTTTTTGGGGGGGAGAGGGTGGAAACAATAAAATAATAAAATTCCACTGTTAATTTGTGAATGTCAAATATACTTTAAAATATGTTAATTCATTCAAATAATTGTTAATTTATTGCTTGCTTTTTAGGTAACTGTTTATATGTTTATGTTTCTCACTATGAATCCATATTTACTTATAGGATGATGATGATCATGGTGATAATAATAGCTAATTTTTATTGATTTTAAATGTAAGACTCTGTTCTAAGTCTTTTACAGTATTAGCTTATTTAATTCTCATATCCCTATAAGGTAGGTAAAATTATCCCCATTTAAAGATGAGGAAATAGCAAACCCAATACAAGTAAAGTAACAAGGACCAAGGTCATGCATAGTATGTGGGATTTGAACCCAACCTATCCAGCTCTAGAGCCTACATTCATAACTACTCTGTTGATATTTCTTTTTTTCTTTCTTTTTTTTTTTTTTGAGACCGAGTCTTGAACTGTTGCCCAGGCTGGAGTGCAGTGGTGCAATGTCTGCTCACTGCAAGCTCCGCCTCCCAGGTTCATGCCATTCTTCTGCCTCAGCCTCCCAAGTAGCTGGGATTACAGGCACCCCCTACCATGCCCGGCTAACTTTTTGTATTTTTAGTAAAGATGGGGTTTCTCCGTGTTAGCCAGGATGATCTCGATCTCCTGACCTCATGATCCGCCCGCTTTGGACTCCCAAAGTGCTGGGATTACAGGCGTGAGCCACTGTGCCCAGCCTTCTGTTGATATTTCTTTCTTTCTTGGCTTACCTGAAACAAGAAATTCGTAGAATTTTAAGTATTAATGAACTAGGAAAAGCAGTGAGTTCCTATAAGAGGATACTTGTAAATACTTAAAAAAAAAACTTTATGTAAAACTCTTGTTTTTTTGTGACAACTTTTTTTTTGTTTCTATGGTCTACATTATCAAAAAGTGCCCTAAATTTTATCTAAGTAAATATGTAAACACATACTGAGTCAATATTTTTACAAAGTTTGTAGTGAATCCTGATAATTTGAAGGTGGATTTGATTTTGTATATTTTAAGTAAGTTCATGATAGTATTCTAATTAATGTAAGAAACTAGTCCAGGCACGGTGGCTCACACCTGTAATCCCAGCACTTTGGGAGGCTGAGGTGGGCAGACCATGAGGTCAGGAGTTTGAGACCAGCTTGGACAACATGGTGAAACCCCTTCTCTACTAAAAATACAAAAATTAGTTGGGGATGGTGGCAGGTGCCTGTAATCCCAGCTACTTGGGAGGCTGAGGCAAGAGAATCACTTGAAACTGGAAGGTGGAGATTGCAGTGAGCTGAGATCACACCACTGCACTCCAGCCTGGGCAACAAGAGTGAAACTCCGTCTCAAATAAAAAAAAAAAAAAAGAAAAGAAACTAGTAAATACAGTAATAAAGGAAGCTTATATTATTTATTTTTCTTGTAATAAATGATATAATAGTACCTTGTTCACATTATACTATGGCATATAAATAAAGATTAAGTTTCCTGTGCTACTATTTCACACTGATGATAAGCTGCTGCTGCTGCTTCTCTTCTTCTCCTCCTTCTCCTCCTTTCTTCTTGCTGCTGCTGCTGCTTCCTCCCCCTCCTCCCCTTTCTCCCCTTCCTCCCCTTCCCCCCTCCTCCCCTTTCTCCCCTTCCTCCTCTTCCCCCTCCTCCCCCTCCTTCTCCCCTTCCTCCTCCTCCTCCTCCTTCTTCTCTGTGAGTATACTTTATGTAGTCATTTTTGTTTACAACTGAAACTCTGGAAAAATCAACATCTTTTCCCCATGAGCTTCTTATAGACACCAGTAAAAGTTTGAACCTTGTGTTCCACAAGATAAGCATCTTCTGACAATTATTTTATTTTTTTTTATGGTACTTGAAAGCAAGTGATGTTTTAAAAACTAAATTGAAATATTTGTTCTTAATATAATTATGTAAATATTTGTTATTGTTGCAATGACTACCTTTCTAGTCTTTTCTGTTTAAGGGGGTTATTACAGATGTTATGGACCCTAAAGTAGATAGCTGAAATTGTAATGTACAATAGGAAGATTTTAGAGATAACCAATTTTAGAGATACAATAGGAGATAAATCTGAAACAATTAAGTTATTGAATTGAAGGGCAAGAGTTGAGAGAGTCTTGACTCTTAATAAGAGCAGCCAAACATTCAGGGAGCTGGATTGGCCAGATGCATGAAAGGTGGGCACAAGTAAATAGCTGAAAATATATGGCTAAAAGCCAGTTATGTTTTTACATTTCAGACAAGCCATTGGTATCTAAATTTAAACTGCTTTATATTCAGTTTTCATTATGGGGGGCATTGGCCTCTATTATTTTAGAGACAATTTGGTGTCTAAAAGAAGAGTCTTTTTATATAGTGACATTGTTTAGGAAGCCTGTTATCCCTAAAGGACCCATAGCAGGGCATTTTTCTTGCTTTTAGAATATTTTGATTTGTAACCGAAGTTCTTCTACCTTTAAGTTACCTCATTCTGTCTTACATGTAACTCTAGAAATGTAATGGTTTCAGCTATGAAAAGTAATGGTTTTGATGTGAATTGTAAGTTATTTATACCTAATTCCTAATGTGAGTCAGTATTGATCATACATCTTTTAAAATATGTATAAGATTAACATTGTATGTTTTATTTGATGTGACATTTAAATCTATGGGCTTACAGAGTTTTAGTTGTATTACGTAGTCAAACTTTAAAATAATCTTTGCACTGAGTCATCTGGTTAAAAATATGTGAGTAATAAATCTAATTACATTTTGGCTGGGCACGGTGGCTCACGCCTGTAATCCCAACACTTTGGGAGGCCGAGGCGGGTGGATCACGAGGTCAGGAGATCGAGACCATCCTGGCTAACATGGTGAAACCCCGTCTCTACTAAAAAAAAAAAAAAAAAAAAAAAAAAAATTAGCTGAGTGTGGTGGCGGGCGCCTGTAGTCCCAGCTACTAGGGAGGCTGAGGCAGGAGAATGGCGTGAACCCGGGAGGTGGAGCTTGCAGTGAGCCGAGATGATGCCACACTGCACTCGAGCCTGGGCGACTGAGATTCTGTCTCAAAAAAAAAAAAAAAATCTAATTAATTTTTGTTCATGTGATGAAGACTAAAGATTGAACTGTACTCTTTTGCATGAAATAATGGAAATGTATTTTTGTATAAAAGTATGAGAAGGTATAGATATAAAAGTTTTGTGTATAAGTAGGCCTTTCTAGTTTCTAAAGGTAATTAAATCCTGGAAAAATCTTTCTTCTTTTTGTCTGAATAAACAAAATGCATTATAAATTAAAAATCATTTTTATCACTTATAATAATGGATTCATGTGTACAAAAAAACTCTCATATAAGAGGTTGTACATGTTAGATAATGACACATGCCTATAGGTGGGGCTAATATCTTGTTTAGAAAACAGTGTATGAGGAGATGAGGAATCTAGGAAGTAGGATTCTGTACCATGGAACATTGCCATAATGAATTTATTCTAGGAAAAGTTCAAAGCATGTAATACCTACTGTTCATTTCCATGGTCATTATAAAACTCTTAAGGCACCCTGTGATCATGTTACTTAAATAACCCAATTTTCAATAGACTTTGTAACGTAAATTAGTAAAATGGAGTTTCCTCCAAAGTATACCCTCTCAGTCAATGCATGTTGTGTATAGAATTACTAGATACAAGTCAATTAGGTTTTGCAGAATAATTTTCTAAGAATGACAGTTTTGATTTTATATTGCTCGTTATAATATTAAATAACAGGAATAACTTTTAATTTAATGAATTGCTTTTTATCAGTAATTTATTATATGCATAAAGAAATACACATCGGCCGGGCTGTCTGTATGCAGCTGATTGGGAATTTGTTTTAAGGCGTTAGGCTACAAGCTATAAAAATGAGATAAGAGTGATCTTAAAATATATGCTTGGTATATCCAATTGATGCTTAAAATATAAATTTTGACTTCTTTTAGGTTCCACAAATCAACAAGACTTTTCTTCAGGGAAAAGTGAAGATTTGGGAACAGTTCAGGAGAAGTCCACCAAAAGCCTTGTTATAGGTCCTCTTGATTTTCGTTTGGATAGCAGTGCGGTGCATAGGATTTTGAAAATGATTGTGTGTGCCTTGGAACATGAATATGAACCATATAGCAGGCTAAAATCAGGTTTGTTTCTGGATTAATTCTGAATCTATTGCCATTTGTTTTGAATAATTATATAGTGCAATTTGTGTTGTCTTGCTAACTTTACCTTTTTAGTGTAATTTGCCTGTTTGCAAGGACTTTGATATATGTAGCTGTTTATTTAAGGAATAAACTTGTGTGTAGAAGTTGGAGAGGTCAAGATTTGAAAGTTATTGCACAAGTACTTTATTTGCCAGTATTTGTCAGTATTTTATTGCTATACCTTTTTTAAACTTTTTCTAGTGGATACTTGTAAATATGACTATTTTGTTTTCACATTAATGGATTGTAAGGAGCCAGATATAAAGTTGGGCTCTAAATACACAAATTTAACATTCAAGAAAACTTAGGCACTACTGGTTTTAAAAAAATTGCTGTGCAACTAATTTTTTCTACATGGTAGATAGCTATGGTTGTCATCGTTTCATAAAATACAAATTCCTTTTTAAAGAAGTAAAGCAATTCTAGAGTAGAGCATAATAGTGTAATGAGGAAGTATAACATAATGAAGAACTCACCCTGTGGAGTCAGACTATGGTTTAAAATTTGCCCCTCACTTCTTAGTATCCTTAAGAAATTTAATTAACATCTTTGATATTTCATTTCTCTGTCTCCATAATAAGTTTAGTTATTGTGACAGAGATGGCTAATTGTCTCCTCAATATCCAGTTTTTTTTCACAGTAATAGAAATTTCTGTAACAGAAATAAAGACTATACATTTAAGGGATAGTCGTATGACTAGGTTCTGTCTACTGGGATGGGAGCAGAACTTTATGTGATGTTTTGGGCTATGACTTTAAAAGCAAAAGAGCATGCCTGCCTTCTTTTCTTCTCTTCTTTCTTCTGGCTGGAAAGTGAATACAATGATATGGGCTGGACCTGCCATTTTAGATTCTGAAATTAAAGCTGCATACTGAGGATGATAGAGTAGCAAGATAAAAAGCACCTAGGTCCTCAGTACTGTGATGGCACCATGTCAGCCCTGGATACTTTAGACTCAGATTGTTTTACAAAAGAAATAAGGACTGAGCATGGTCACTCATATCTGTAATCCCAGTAGTTAGGGAGGCCAAGGCGGGAGGATTGCTCGAGCCCAGGAGTTTGAGACCATCTTGGACAACATGGCAAGACCCTGTCTCTACAAAAGATTTAAAAAAAAAAAAAAAATTAGCTGGGTGTGGTGGCATGAGCCTGTGGTCCCTGGGCCGAGGAGGGAGGATTGCTTGAGCCTGAAAGGTTGAGGCTGCAGTGAGCTGTGATTGTGCCACTGTGCTCCAGCCTGGTCAACACAAGACCCTGTCTCAAAAAAAAAAAAGAAAAAAAAAGCTTCTCTTTTTGTTAAAATTTCTATTACTTTACTTTTGTCCCAGCAACTTTACTGTTATCTTAAATGATACACTGATGAGATCTACTTCCAATGATTGTTCTGAGCACTAAATGAGATAGTGCATGTAAAAGCACTTAACACAGTGTACAGTAAGTGCTTGACACATTCATGCATTCGTTTATTGTACCTTACTTGAATGCCTACCCTGTGCCAGATGTTCTTTATGTGCTAGGATAGTATAGCAAACAAGACATACAAAGCCTTTGGTCTCATGGAGCTTATATCCTCACGGGGTAGACAAATAGTAAACAAATAAAAATATCATTTCAGTCATTGATAAATACTAGAGAAGAAAAATAAAAAAGTTTGAGGAAGAGTGCTTGAAACAGAAGGAGGGAAGAGCTGTTTTAGTAGGGACTTTAGGAAAGTTTTCTCTGGAGAGTTTATATGTGAGCTAACTTGTGAATGATGTAAAGGAGTGAATCATGCATGTATTTGTGAAAAGAGCGTTTTATGTAGACAAGTGCAAGAGCCTTGAGGTAGGAACAGTTTTGGCAGTATACAGGGATACAAACAGACTAGAATAGCTGAAGCACAATAAATGTTTGTAAGTCATAGAGGTAGACATCAATCACCCTGTCGGGTTTTAGGGACCACGCAGTCTGGATTTTATTCTAAATGTGATGGGAACTCATTGGTAAGTTTAACTTATTATTTTAATATTAACTTATTATTAACTTATTATTAACTTATTATTTTAATAGTAAATAGTATGGTTGGCATATGTTTTCATTTAAAAATTTTAGATTTTCCTAGTTTTACTTGTACTCATTTGTGTGTATGTGTATTAAGTTGTGTACAATTTCATCACCTTTGTAGGTGTGTGTGTTCACTACCATGGTCAAGAAAGTGAACAGTTCCAATACCACAAGGATCTGGCGTGTTGCTCTCTTACAACCACACCCACTTCCCTACCATGTTCCTTTCTCCTCCCTCTTTTCCAGGGGCTAGGGATAACATTTCTAAAATTTTGTCATTTCAAAAATGTTAAATAAGTGAAATAATACAGTATGTAAGCTTTTGAGGTTAACTTATTTTGCTGAGCATAATTCTCTGGAGACTCATTCAAGTTGTTGCATGTATCAGTAGTTTGTTTCTTTTCCAGCTGAGTAGTATTCCCTTGTATACATATACTACAGTTTGTTAATTCCCTCACTTATGGAAGAATATTTGGGATTACTCTAGTTTTGGGCTATTACAAATAATGCTGCTCTGAACAGTTGTGTACTGGTTTTTGTGTGAACATTTCTTCAGGATAAATGCCTAGGTGTGCAATTGCTGGGTCATAGGGTAGTTGCATGTTTATTATTTTTTTTTCAAGAAACTACCAAGCTGTTTTCAGGAGTGGCCATACCATTTTACATCCCTATCCAATGATGACTGTGTGATCCAGCTTCTTTACATCTTCCCAGCATTTTGTTTTGTCACTGTTTTTTATTTTAGCCATTCTGATAGATGTGTAGTTTTAATTAGCAATCTGCCATCTCATTGTGGTTTTAAAGTTGTGTTTCCTTGTTGGCTAATGATGTTGAACATCTTTTTATGTGCTTATTTGCCATTTTTATTTCTTCAGTGAACTGCATATGTCTTTTGCTCATTTAAAAAATTGGGTTAATCTAAAAGTTTTAATGTGTTTCATTTTATGCTGAAGTATGTCATCACTTTGAATTAATTTTTTCCTTAAGGAGTGAGGTTTAGATAGGGGTTTATTTATGTGTCTTTGAATTTTCAGTTGCACCAGCACCATCCTTTCTTTACTGAACTGGTTTTGTACCTTTGTCAAAAATCAATTGAGCATATTTGTGTGGGTCTGTTTCTCAGTCCTCTAGTTTGTTTTCAGTTAGTAGACCTATGATCTTTCCCACTGTCAGTAGCATGCTTACTTAATTACTGTAACTCTGTGGTAAACCTTTATATTGGAGGGAGAAGTTACTCATTTTGGTTTTGAAGGAACATTTGCTTAGGTTAGAAATAACCTCATTATAACTTTCATTTACATGTATCTCTAATGGAATGTTGGGTTGGCTGTTTCGTTTTGTTTTTGTTTTGAGATGGGGTCTCGCTTTGTCAACGAGGCTGGAATACAGTGGTGTGATCATGGCTCACTGTAGCCTTGATATCCTAAAATCCAGTGAGTCTCCTGCCTCAGCCTCCTGAGTTGCTGGGACCATAGATGTGCACCTCCATGCCCAGCTAATCTTTTTTTTTTGTAGAGATAAAGTCTTACTTATGTTGCCCAGGCTTATCTTGAACTCCTGGGCTCAAATAATCCTGCCTTGGCCTCCCAAAGCCCTGGGATTATAGGCATGAACCACTGTGCTGGCCCTTGATTCTTTTAATATAGATCTACTATTTATTTTTCTCATGTAAAAGTACAAGTTGGTCATTATTCCAGGGAGATTGTTTTATGGGATTGTCTTAGACCCAGATTCCTTCTGTTTTATTGTTCTGCCAACCCCAGAGATATGCCATATATACATGGTCAATTATTGGGTCACCATTATAGTGTGTAATTTTAATCAGGAGGAAGGGGGAACAAGAGCATAAAGGAAGGTATGTAGTTTTATTTATTTATTTATTTAAGAAGTAGTCTTGCTCTGTTGCCCGGGCTGGAGTGCAGTGGCACGATCTCGGCTTACTGCAACCTGTCTCCCGGGTTCAAGACATTCTCCTGCCTCAGCCTCCTGAGTAGCTGGGATTACAGGCGGCTGCCACCATGCCCAGCTAATTTTTGTATTTTTAGTATAGATGGGATTTCACCATGTTGGCCAGGCTGCTCTTGAACTGCTGACCTCAAGTGATCCACCCACCTCGGCCTCCCAAAGTGCAGGGATTACAGACGTGAACCATCGCGCCTGGTCTGTAGTCTCATTTTACGGACATGGCACTCTCATCCCATTGACCAAAACAGTGACATGTCCCTGCACCTAACTGCAAGGTAATCTCTAGGAGGAGTCCATATACCTGACTTGAATCCAGAGGGTTTTATTGCTAAATGAAAGAAGGAGAAAATGAATACTCCTGGGCAATTAGCAATCTCTGCCACAGTAGACGTATTCTCTGTGTGTGTGTGTGTGTGTGTGTGTAATCTGTATTTGAAGTTTTGAAGCAGTCTGTCATCTCAAAAATGTGATGTATATAAAGAACCTTCTAACTGACTTTATTTTTATATACGTGCAGTCCTCACTTGCCGTGATGGCTTGGGACTATAGAAAGATCGTGCAAGGTGATCTTTATCAGTGTGAAGAATTAAGTTGTTGCACAATCTTTAGAAATTCTTGTCAAAACATTAAACATTCTCTTACTGTTGGTTATAAATGTATAGAGAAATGAAAAAATTTTAAAAGGAATATTCAAAATTAAGCCATTTTATTTCTTTGAATAAACTTAAGAATTGTTCAAACAGTTTTTTTCTCCTTCTTGTATAACTTACAATATGACGTGTCTCTCTTATGCCACCTTAGCAAATTTTCATACTCCTTTCTACGTTTGGATAATATTCTAACATTTTATCCTACACAGTCTGTGAGGGATTTCTCTGTTGCCCAGGCTGAAGTGCAGTGGCACAGTATTGACTTATGCAATCTCTGCCTCCTGGGTTCAAATGATTCTCCTGCCTCAGCCTCCTGAGGAGCTGGGATTACAGGTGTGCTTACCTGGCTAATTTTCTTTTTTTTAGTAGAGATGGGGAATCGCCATGTTGGCCAGACTTGTCTTGAACTTCTGACCTCAGGTGATCCGTCCAAGGTCCACCTTGGCCTCCCAAAGTACTGGGATTACAGGCGTAAGCCACTGCGTCCAGCCGAATTTTGCAAACTTAGCCACATCTATGTAACTAACTGTTTAAGAAACAGAAACTTACCAGCACTTCAGAAGTCTCCATTGTGTCCTCTTCTGGTTACTATTCTGACCTCAGGAGTAAACCACTGGCTGGGCATGGTGGCTCACTTTAAAGAAGTTTGCTGACCTTTGCTCTGTGTGCTTTCTCTATGCTTAGTATTCTCCAGTCTTTTTCATTTTAGCCATTCTAGTAGGTATGTAGTGCTATCACACTGTGACTTTACTTGCAATTACCTGATGTCTAATGATGTCGAGTGCCTCAATGCAGGCACATACTTCTTTTTTTTTTTGAGATGAAGTCTTGCTCTGTCGCCCAGGCTGGAGTGCAATAGTGCGATCTACACTAGTAGGATGCCTTCCCCTACTTACTATACTTATTTATACCCCAAATACCCTAGGCTCATTGAGCACCAGCTTTAGGTATCATTTTTGGCCACTGGATAGACCATCTTTTGCTTATTCAAGTCTTTTTTACCCATTTGTTGTCTGTTTTTATAAAATAAATAATATTTTAATGTGAAATTATAGAAAAACACAATCTCAGAATAAAGATTGTCAATTTTTTTTTTTTTTTTCTTGAGACAGTTTTTCTCCTGTTGCTCAGGCTGGAGTGCCATGGTGTGATCTCAGCTCCCTGCAACCTCTGCTTCCTGGGTTCAAGCAATTCTCCTGCCTCAGCGTCCTGAATAGCTGGGATTACAGGTGTCTGCCACCATCCCTGGCTAATTTTTGTATTTTTGATAGGGATGGGGTTTCACCATATTGACCAGGCTGGTTTCGAACTCCTGACCTCAGATGATCCACCTGCCTCAGCCTCCCAAAATGCTGGGATTACAGGTGTGAGATTGTCTATTTCTTAACAATTTTTAGAAGGTTTTTTATTTTTGTTTTTAATATGCTGTAGATACAAGTCCCTCATGGAGCTGGATCTTCCCCCTCCCCATCCGTCTGTGGCAAATATTTTATCTCAGTCTGTGTCTTGCCTTTTCATTATCTCAATGATATTTTAATGACCAAAAGCTGTTATTCTTTTAAAGAAAGAAAATGGGGATTTCTTAAAGATATATTAAAATAAAAAACTGGTAAATTTTTAAATAACGAAGACATACATTTACATTCGAGAATAGTGTAACTTACATTTGTTAAAGGTAACTTGTTGTTTTATACCTGCTTCATTGTTGAAAAGAAAAACAGGATTTGACCTTATAGTTTGGAGAACTAATTCATTTTTTAGTTAAGAATATTAATTATTTAAAAATATTCTTTATTAAGTTTTTATCATTTTAATTTTAGATATTAAGGATGAAAATGAAACAATACTGAATCCTGAAGAGGTAGCTTTTCTAGAGGAATATATTCCTACTCGACATACAAGTGTTACTCTCCTCAAATGTACCTGCACAATTTCCATGGCTGAATTCAACTTGCTGGACCATTTGCTACCTGTCATTATGGGAGAAAAGGTATATTTTGTGATTTGCTATATTTTTTCCCCTCATATATGGATTTTTTTTTTTTTTTTGTCATTTATTGAAAGAATATCTGCAGCTGGGCACAGTGGCTTGAGCCTGTAATCCTGGAAATTCAGGAGGCTGGGGTAGGATACATACTTGAGGCCAAGAGTTTGAGACCAGCCTAGGCCACATAGCAATCAATACCTTGTCTCTAAAATAAAATAAAATAAAATAAAATAAAAAGTTAGGCATGGTGGCACATGCCTGTATTCCCAGCTCTCCAGGAGGCTGAGGTGGGAGGACTGCTTGAACCCAGAAGTTTGAGGCTGCAGTGAACTATGATCACGCCACTACACTTCAGCCTGGGTGTCACAGTGCGACCCTGTCTCAAAAAAAAAAAAAAAGAAAAAGATAGAAGTGTCTGCTTATATAGTTATCCATGATGAAGTAAAAGCAATGTAGCTATGAACTAAAAATTAACTATGTTAATTTTTAAAATGTAATTTTAAATTTATATTTTTAATAAAATAAACTTAAGCTTGAGGGTATATAAAGAAATGTTGAAGAATATGGGTGTAGAAGTCAGACCGTATACCAGCTATAATGCCACAGACAATTACTTTATATCTCTAAGCCTTGTTTTCCTCTTCTCAGAAAGAGAACAATTATGTTTTTTCAAGCAGACTGACTATTTTAGTTTTAGCCAGTAAAACTGTCAGCCGGCCTAGATTCAGACAGTTTATTACTTACATAGACAGCAGAAGCAAAGTCAGTAATGGTGCAAGCTCCCCTGTCCCTTGTTCCATAGGACAATCTGTAACCAAAGGGCCAAATGACTTCTATTGGTATATCGTGGGGCACCCTGTTGGCAACAATTCAGTTTCATACTGCAGCTAAGCAGTGGTGTAGCTTAGCATATGTCGAAAGCCCATAACTCAGCTGAATGAGGAATGCTGATGAGACACTGTTTCATGGCAGCCTCTCTCAAGATGGGAAGGTGAATGAGAAATGCTCTTTTAGCAGCTCCTCACAAGACCACATATTATCCTCTGTTTTTAGGGTATCACAGGATATTCTACCAAGATCTGCTGTGGTTGAGTATTGCCTTCATGGCATGGATTTGTATAACATTATCAGGATGCTGGTACAGACCAGTCCCGCCACAGTACTTAGCTCCTAGGATTATTTTAAATATTCATTGAAATAATGTATGTAAACTATTTTGCATGTATTAGGAACTGAGTGATGTCTGCTATAATTGTTGAGAATGCTTAATATTTGTTCATGGTCCATGTACAATGTATTGCTTTCTGAATTTAACTTATACACACAAGACCTTATTTGTTTGTTTGCTTTTTGAGACGGACTCTTGCTCTGTTGCCTAGGCTGGAGTGCAGTGGTGAAATCTCGGCTCACTGCAACCTACGCCTCCTGGATTCATGCAACTCTCCTGTCTCAGACTCCTGAGTAGCTTGGACTATGGGCGCATGCTACCACGCCCGACTAATTTTTATATTTTTAGTAGAGACAGGGTTTCACCATATTGGTCAGGCAGGTCTTGAACTCCTGACCTCAGGTGATCCACCCGCCTCAGCCTTCCAAAGTGCTGGGATTACAGGCGTGAGCCACCACACCCGGCCTATCTGTCTTTTTTGGGATATATTTCTTTTGATGTTCGTATAATGATCAGGGTCCCCAACTCCTGAGATGTGGACCAATACTGGTTAGTTGCCTGTTAGGAACCGAGTTTCAGAGGAGGTGGTGAGTGGCGGGTGAGTGAGCATTACCACCTGAGCTGTGCCTCCTGTGAGATCAGCGACGGCGTTCAATTCTCATAGGAGCACAAACTCTACTGTGAACTGTGCATGCAAGGGATCTAGGTTGGCACTCCTTATGAGAATCTAATACCTAATGACCTGAGGTGGAACAATTTCATTCTGAAACCATACCCCTTTTCCTGTCTGTGGAAACATTGTCCTCCATGAAACTAATCCTTGATGCCAAAAAGGTTGGTGTCCGCTGATAGTGATGACCATAGAAATAAAAAGTGTCCTAACTTTAAAGAAGAAGTTATGTGAGGGAATTAACTATATGCATTAACTTTATTTTTGCTCCCTATTGGCCACTCATAATTAAGTATGGCAGTGTATTATGATTAAGAGATCATGTAGAGAAAATTTCACTGGAGACAATTAAAATATGTCTGCATTTTATCATTTCTGTTTTTGCTATCATCTGATTTTTTTAAATAGATACTATTTTTTAGAGTAGTTTTAGATTCACAAAGCAGAGTGAAAGTGGTACAGAGATTTTTCATAAACTCACCCCCCCACATACATAGCTTCCCCCATTGTCAACATCCCTCAACAGAATAGTATATTTGTTATAATTGATGAACCTATATTGACACATCATTATCACCCAGAGTCCACAGTTTATATTAGGGTTCACTCTTGGTGTTTTATGTTCTATGAGTGTTGACTCATGTATAATTATCTACTATGGCAATATCACATAGAGTAGTTTCAATTCCCAAAAAATCCTTTGTGCTCTGCCTATTCATCTCTTCTCCCTAACCACTGGCAACCACTGATCTTTTTACTTTCCTCACAGTTTTGCCTTTTCTAGACTGTCATATACTTGGAATCATATAGTATGTAGCCTTTTCACATTGGCTTCTTTTACTTAGTAATATGGATTTAAGGTTCCTCTTTGGCTTTTCATGACTTGATAGCTGATTTCTTCTTTGCACTTACTAATACTCCATTATGGATGTACCACAATTTGCTTATCCATTCACCTACTGAAGGACATCTTGGTTGCTTTCAAGTTTTGAGAGTTGTGAGTAAAACAGGCATATACATCCATGTGCAAGTTTTGGTGTGGGCATGTTTTCAACTCCTTTGGGTAAATACCAAGGAGTGTGATTGATGGACTGTATGCCAAAAGTATGTTTAGTTTTGTAAGAAACTGCCAAATTGTCTTCCAAAGTGGCAGTATGATTTTGCATTCCTGCCAGGAGTGAATAAGAGTTCCTGTTTCTCCACAGCCCTACCAACATTTGATGTTGTTAGTGCTTCGGTTCTTTGTCATTCTAAGACATGTGTAATGGTGTCTCGTTGTTTTTAGTTTTATTTCCTTGATGACATATGGTGTGGAACATCATTTCATATGCTTATTTGCCATCTGTATATCTTCTTTGGTGAGGTATCTCTTCAGATCTATTCCCCATTTTTTAAGAGTTGTTTGTTTTCTTAATATTGAATTTTAAGGATTCCTTGTACATTTTGGGTAACAGTCCTTTATCAGATAGGTCTTTTGCAAATATTTTCCCCCAATCTGTGGCTTGTCTTTTAATTTTCTTGTATTTTGCAGAGCAGAAATCTTGAATTTTTAGTGAAGTCCTGCTTATCAATTCTTTGTTTTATAGATTGTGCCTCTGGTGTTATATCTAAAAGTCATCACTATACCCAAGGTCATCAGCTTGTATCTTTTAAGAATTGGTCCATCTCATCTAGGTTATCAAATTTGTAGGCATAGAGTTTATACTATTTCTTTCTTTTTTTTTTTGAGACGGAATTTCATTTTTGTTGCCCAGGCTGGAGTGCAATGGCATGATCTCGGCTCACAGCAACCTCTGCCTCCTGGGTTCAAGCGATTCTTCTTCCTCAGCCTACTGACTAGTTGGGATTACAGGCATGCGCCACTATGCCTGGCTAATTTTGTATTTTTAGTAGAGATGGGGTTTCTCTGTGTTGGTCAGGCTGGTCTTGAACTCCCAACCTCAGGTGATCTGCTCACCTTGGCGTCCCAAAGTGCTGCGATTATAGGCGTGGGCTACCGCACCTGGCCTGTCTTTAGTATTTTAAAAATTATCATTTTAGTGTCTTTGGAATTTGTAACAATGTTCCTCTTTCATTTCTAACATTAGGATTTGTATCCTCTTACTCTTTTTCTCAGCCTGGCTAGAGAGGCTTGTACTGATTTTTATTGAGCCAGCTTTTGGTTTTGTTTCTCTGTTGATTTTCTGTTTTCAATTTCATTGATTTCTGTTTTGATTTTAATTCTTTTCTTCTTATTTTGGATTTATTTAATTTCCTAAAGTGTAAGCTTAGGTGATTGATTTTAGATTTTCCTTTTTTGTAATATATGAACTCAATACTATAAACTTCCCTCTAAGCATTGCTTTCAGTACACGCTACAAATTTTGATAAGTTGGATTTTTGTTTTCATTTAATTCAAAGTATTTTTTATTTCTCTTGAGATTTTTTCTTTGACTTGTGTTCTTTAGAAGTATGTTTTTAAATCTCCAAATATTTTGACATTTTTTAGTTATGTTACTGATTTTTAGTTTATGGTCTGATAGCAGACATTGTATGATTTCTTTTTTTTTTTTTCTTTTTTTTTGAGACGGAGTCTCGCTCTGTCTCCCAGGCTGGAGTGCCGTGGCCGGATCTCAGCTCACTGCAAGCTCCGCCTCCCGGGTTCACGCCATTCTCCTGCCTCAGCCTCCCGAGTAGCTGGGACTACAGGCGCCCGCCACCTCGCCCGCCTAGTTTTTTGTATTTTTTAGTAGAGACGGGGTTTTACTGTGTTGGCCAGGATGGTCTCGATCTCCTGACCTCGTGATCCGCCCGTCTCGGCCTCCCAAAGTGCTGGGATTACAGACTTGAGCCACCGCGCCCGGCCTGTATGATTTCTTTTAAATTTGTTTAGGTGTGTTTTATGGCTTAGAATGTGTCTGTGTTGGTGACTATTCTATGTAAGCTTTAGAAGAATGTGTACTCTGTTGTTGCTGTATGAAACAGTCCACTGATGTGTATTATATCTGGTTGATTATAAATTCAATTATGTCCTTATTGATTTTCTGTCTGTTGGAACTGATTATATCTGATAGAGGGATATTGAAGTCTTCAACTAAAATAGTGGGTTTGTCGAGTTTTTTCCCTGAAATTTTATCACTCTTTGCTTTATGTATTTTGACACTGTGTCTTTAGGCACATCCATGTTAGGGACTGATGTCTTTTTACAGAATTGACACCTTTATCATTACTTAATCCCTTCTTTATCTCTGATTGCTTTCCCTGGTCTGATTTTTGTTCTGTCTGAAATTAATACAACCATTCCACTCCCTTTTGATTAGTTTTAGCATGGTATGTGTTTCTCTATTTTCTTTTAATCTACACATGTCTTCATATTTAAAGTGGGTTTTGACTGGATGTGGTGGCTCACGCTTATGATCCCAGCGCTTTGGGAGGCAGAAGTGGACTGATCGCTTGAGCCCAGAAGTTTGAGACCAACTTGGGTGAAACCCTGTCTCTACAAAAAAATACAAAAATTAGCTAGGCATGCTGGTGTGTGTCTGTAGTTCCAGCTACTTGGGAGGCTGAGTTGAGAGGATCACTTGAGCCCTGGAGGTTGAGGCTGCAGTGAGCCATGATCGCACCACTGCACTCCAGCCTGGGTGACAGAGTGAGACCCTGTCTCAAATAAGTACATATGAAAATTTTTTTTAAAAAGTAGGTTTTTTTTCGTAGACAATATATAGTTGGGTCTTGTATCTTTAGTTGCCTTGACAATCTGTCTTTTAATTGATGCATTTAGACCATTGATAAGAAGTTATTATTGATATAATTGGACTAATATCAACCATACTTCTTGCCATTTTCTAGTTTTTGCCCTTGTTATTTGTTCCTGATTTTATCTTCCACTCTTTTTTGGCCTTTTGTGGTTTTAATTGAGCATTTCATATTATTTGATTTTCTCTCCTCTATTAACCTACCTGTTATACTTCTTTTTAGTGTTTGTCCTAGAATTTGCATTATATTTTTACAGCTAATTCAAGTCCACTTTCAAATAACACCATACCACTTTACAGGTAGTCAGAGTTTCTTATAGTAAAAGAAATACTAATTCTGCCATCCTGTTTCTTGTATCATTGCTGTAATTCATTTTACTTTTATGTAAGCATTCATAAGCCTGCTACACACAATCATACATAATTAAATACATATTACTGTTATTATTTTGACCAAATTTATTAGATCAATTAAGAATAGTAAAAATTAAAAGTCTTTTTTTTACCTTATGCCTTTTCTGATGCTTTTTTTTTTTAATGTAGATGTGAAATTCTGACCTTTATCATTTTTCTTCTCTCTGAAGAATTTTTTTTAACACTTCTAATAAGGCAGATATACTGGAAACAAATTCTCTGAATTTTTTTTTTTTTTTTTGTCTGAGAAAGTCTTTTTTTCTCCTTTTGAAGGATAATTTCATGGAGTATGGAATTCTGGGTTTGTAGGTTTTTTTCCTCTTAAAATACCTTATTTTACTCTCTTCTTGCTTACGTCATTTTTGAGTGGCGGTCAAGTGTAAGTCATATCATTGCTCCTCTATAAGTAAGATGTATTTTTTTCTGTGAATTTTTTTGGGGGACTTTATCTTTGATTTCTATGATTTGAAAATGATGTGTCTGTGTGTGGGATTTTTTTTTTTTTTTTTTTTCATTTATCCTGCTTGGTGTTCTCTGAGTTTCCTGGGTTTCTGGTTTGGTGTCTGACATTAATTTGAGGAAACTCTCAGTCATTATTGTTTCAGATGTTTCTTCCGTTTCTTTCTCTCTTTTCTTCTCTTGTGGAATTCTTATTACGTGTATGTCACATCTTTTGTAGTTGTCCCACAGTTCTTAAATATTCTGGGGTTTTTTGGGTTTGCTTTTCAGTTTTGGCAATTTCTACTGAGATACCTTCAAGCTTAGAGATTCTTTTGTTAGCTATGTCTGGTCTTCCAGTATGCCTGTCAAAGGGAAAAATGCTAACAAGGAGGCCTTACTCAGACGGCAGCCCACAAATTTGTATAAAATTTCATTTAGATTGTTGGCTAGTTCCTAAGCTGCCCGTGTGTAATGCAAGACTTCAGGAAACCCAGCAGAAAGCAAAGTATAAATTTGACTATTTGCATGGTACTGTGTATCTGCAATTAGAGTTCAGGCACTGCCACGTTAGCACCTGGGCCTTCCTTTGAGACCTTATAAGGGCCACACCGTAGGAATAAATACAGATTGAAATAGGTTAGTCTAAGAAAGCCTAATTCCAGTCCTGAATAGGACCATGATGATATACTTGTATTCTGTTTGCTTGCCAAAGAACAGTTAACTTACTTTAGGGGAAGATAGCATTATCAAAGCCATTATAATTTTTTATCCATGATGTTATCTGCTTGATACAAAATTATGAGGTATACTAAAAATAGAACCAATTGAATTAAATATAATAAAAAATCAGTAATATAAATAGACTTAGAGATGATTGAGGTATTAGAGTTGTTAGACATGGACTTTATGGTTAATTGCTTAAGGAAAAAGGCAAAAAGGTGGAAGATTTCCAGAGAGACCTCAATCCATTAAAAAAAGCACCAAATTAAATTGTGAAACTGGAAAATGTAAGGATACAGGTTTGAAGGAAAAAGATGGAAAAAATATACCATTTAAATGCTAACCAAAAGAAAGATAGCATGGCTGTTTTACTAAGAGATAAAGTTGATTTTAAGGTAAGAAGTATTACTAGAAATAAAGAGAGCCACTTCATAATGATAAAAGTGTGAACTGAAAGAAACAACAACACAGATAATTCTCACAGGTGTAATCTTGAGTGAAAAATTATATACCATGTGATTTCATTTATATGAAGTTCAAGAAAAGAGAAAACTAATCTGTGGCGATTGAAGTGATTAGCTACGTCTGTTGAGGATTTAGTATTGCCTTGAAAGGGACATGGCACAGCCTTGTAGGGTGCTTCAGATGAGTGGTGGTTACAGATGTAAAAATGCATTCAGCTCTAACCTTCAGATTTGTGTGCTTTATTCTGTGTTATTTTTAGTAATCTCAAAGAAAGTCACTTAAAAAAGCAATGTAATTCCTAAATAAATGGTGATTTTAAAATTATTGGTAATGAGTAAAAAATCAGGATTGTATTTTCAACTTAGTTTTAAGCACAGTGATTCTCAGTAATGGCACTTTTGGTTTTTTGGATTGGAGAATTATTATGTAGCATTTACCATCTTTGGCCAATACCTGCTAAAGGCCAATATTATTGTGACAATGAAAGACAGACAAAGCAATGAAACTGCTCTTCTTGCATTTTTTCTTATTCTTCTGGATGGAAAGTCATGGTGTTCCTCATTGAGAACCACAGGTAGAGCATTTTAAGGGAGTGAGTGAGTG
Source organism: Mandrillus leucophaeus (assembly GCF_000951045.1). Taxonomy (NCBI): domain Eukaryota; kingdom Metazoa; phylum Chordata; class Mammalia; order Primates; family Cercopithecidae; genus Mandrillus; species Mandrillus leucophaeus. The sequence goes on from NW_012106598.1 coordinate 2,156,431, forward strand.
AGTTCTAGGACAGGTCATTTGCCACTCAGTGTACATACGCTGGACATCTTGAAACTTAACTGTATTTATTTGAAAGCTCAGAAAGATTCTGTAAAACTGAGAATACTGTGCCATCCTCAAGATTCTTAGGACTTTGTGAGCCCTTAACATGTGTATTGTTAGTAGATATGGTACAGATCAGGAATTTTTCTTTCCTGCAAACATTTTTTTGGTGAATGTTTTTGACATAGTGTGGTATAGTCCATTTAGTTCCTTAGTCAGCTAAATGTGAATAAAAGAGATTAAAATAAAATATGCTGAGTCTTGGATATATAGATACATTTTGGAATAATTAAGCTTAATACAATATCTTCATCATACTGAGGCATGTAGTGATACTATTCTAGTTGACTGAAAAAGAAAAAAAACTTGAACTGAAAGGGCAATGATAATTTTGCAAAAAATATGCATTCTTTGAAGTCTGGGACATATTTAATATATATAGAAAGACATTTGTTATTTGGTTATGGCAAGAGAGTTCTGTAGAAAGGCATCATTTCTAGATTGATTGGATATCACTGCAAATGTGCAGATCTGAAGCGTGTATAGAGGGAATTGCAACTCAGTCACTGCTCCACTTTTAAAATATAAAGCGAACACTTTTATTTTCTAGAACTCAAGTAACTTCATGAACACTACAAACTTCCAGTCTCTTCGGCCTTTGCCATCCATTCGAATATTGGTGGATAAAATTAATGTGGAACATTCAGTGCCGATGTATGCTGAACAGTTGGTGCATGTGGTCAGCAGCCTTACTCAACCTTCTGATAACCTGCTTCATTATTGTTATGTACACTGCTATCTTAAGGTATGAAAAGTGAATTTTCTTGTTTGTTAGCATGGGTTTGACTGTGGGATCATCACATAAGTTTCTTTTTTCTTGATGTTGTAATTTCAGAGAAATAGTACTCTAAAAGGTAAGATTTAAATAAGAAATAAGATTTATTTATTCCAATAAATTAAAATAAGTAATAAAAATATACTTATTTTAAAGATTTCTTAATTTTGTGAGATTAGTAGCTTGATATTTATAAATGAATAGTTAATTATAACTTTTGAATGATTTTACTTATCATTGATGGTAATTTTTATAAGCAATGTGAAAGAGCACTTAGTTTAATATGGATGCTTTGAAGACTCATGCTTTTTTGAAGGGAGCATTTATGTGAGGCATAATGAGGCATAAAGAGGGCTTAAAACTTTTTTTGTCACCTTTATTTAATTCATGTTAATTTATTGATGCAAGGACAATTTGTTTTATATACAGACATATGCCATTTTATCATGCATTACTTTATTGTACTTCATAGTAATATTGTGTGTGTGTGTGTGTGTGTATGTTTTAACAAATTGAAGGTTTGTGGCAGTCTTGCATTAAGCAAAGCTTTGGTGCCATTTTTTCAATAACGTGCTCACTTCGTGTCTCTGTGTCATATTCTGGTAATTCTCCAAATATTTCACAAGTTTTCATTATTATTTTAGCATTGTGATCTGTCATCACTGTTCTTTGATGTTACTATTGTAATTGTTTTTCGGGTACCAAGAAGTGCACCCATTTAAGATGGTGAACTTAGTTAGTAAATGTTGTGTGTGTTCTGGGTCCTCCACTGACCAGTTCCCCCTTTTCCTTCCCTTATCCTAATCCTTGAGACACAACAATATTGAAGTTAGGCCAATTAATAGCCCTACAATGACCTGTAAATGTTCAAGTGAAAGGAAGAGTCCCATAACTCTACTTTAAATCAAAAGCTAGAAATAATTAAGCATCGTGAAGAAGGCGTGTCAAAAGCCAAGATGAGGCCTGAAAGCTAAGCCTGTTTTGCAAAACAGCCAAGTTGTGAATTGAAAGGAAAAGTCTCCAGGAAATTAAAAGTGCTACTCCAGTGAACACAGGAATGACAAGAAAGTGAAATAGCCTTATTGTTGTTATAAAGTTTGAGTGGTCCAGATAGCAGATCAAACCAGTGACAACATTCCCTTAAATGAAAAGCAAGGCCCTAACTCTCTTCAATTCTGTAAATGCTGAGAGACTTGAGAAAGCTGCAGAAGAAAAATTTGAAGCTAGCAGAGGTTGGTTCATGAAGTGTAAGAGAAGCCATCTCCATAACATAAAAATGCAAGGTGAAACAGCAAGTGCTGACCTAGAAACTAGAGCAAGTTATCCATATCTAGCTCAATTAATTGATGAAGGTGGCTACACTAAACAGATTTTCAATGTAGACGAAATACCTTCTCTTGGACGAAGATGCCATCTAGGACTTACATAGCTAGAGAGAAGTCAATGCCTTGCTTCAAAACTTCAAAAGGCGGCTGGGCACGGTGACTCATGCCTGTAATCCCAGCTCTTTTGGAGGCTGAGGCGGGCGGATCATGAGGTCATTAGATTGAGACCAGCCTGGCCAACATGGTAAAATCCCATCTCTACTAAAGATACAAAAATATTAGCCGGGCGTGATGGTGTGTGCCTGTAATCTCAGCTACTCAGGAGTCTGAGGCAGGAGAATTGCCTGAACCTGGGAGGCAGAGGTTGCAGTGAGCCAAGATCAGGTCATTGCACTTCAGCCTGGGTGAGAGGGCAAGATGCTGACTCTCTCATTAGGGGCTAATGTACCTGGTGACTTTTTAAGTTGAAGATAATACTCATCTACCATTCTGAAAATCCAAAGTGCCTTAAGAATTATGCTAAATCTTCACTGCTCATGCTCTATAAATGAAACAATAAAGCCTAATGACAGTACATCTGTTTACGGCATGGTTTACTAAATATTTTAAGTCTGTGGAGACCTACTGCCCAGAAAAGACTCCTCTCAAAATATTAGCACTCACGGACAATGCTCCTGGTCACCCTACACCTTTGATGAAGATGTACAGGAAGATGCACGTTGTTTTCATGCCGTTAACATGATATTCATTCCATAGCCTGTGGATCAAGAGTAATTTTGACTCTGGTCTTATTATTTAAGAAATATATTTTGTAAGGCTTATAGCTACCATAGATAGCGATTCTTCTGAAAGACCTGGGCAAAGCAAATTGAAAACCTTCTGGAAAGATTCATCAAACTAGATGCTATGCTATTAAGAATATTTATGATTCATAGAAGGAGGTCAAACTATTTACATTAACAAGAGTTTGGAAGAAGTTGATTTCAGTCCTCATGGATGACTTTGAGGGGTTCAAGACTTCCATGGAGGAAGTAACTGCAGATGTAATGGAAACAGCAAGAGAACTAGAACTGGTTTCTGAAGATATGGCTGAATTGCTGCAATCTCATGATAAAACTTGAATGGAGGAGGAGTTGCTTCTTATGGATAAGCAAAGTAAGTGATTGCTGGAGATGGCAATTACTCCTGGGGAAGATGCTGGGAGTATTGTTAAATGATTACAGAGAATTTAAAAAGTTCTGTAAACTTGGTTGATAAAGCAATGGCATGGTTTGAGAGGATTGACTCCAATTTTGATAGAAGTTTTACTACTGGTAAAATGCCATCAAACCTCAATTAATCATCATTGCCTGCTATGGAGAAATCTTTCATGAAAGGAAGAGTTAATCAGTATGGCAAACTTGATTGTTATCTTATTTTTAGAAATTGCTGCAGCTACCCCCACCAATTTTAGCAACCATCATCCTGATTAGTAAGCAGCCATGAACATCAAGGCAAAAAGGTTATTACTTGCTGAAGGTTGAGATGGTCATTAGCATTTTTTAGCAATAAAGTATTTTTTGTAAGGGGTGGGGGCAGGGTCTTACTCTGTCACCCAGCCTGGCATGCAGTGGCACGATCTTGGCCCACTGCAACCTCCACCTCCTGGGCTCAAGCGATTCTCCCATCTCAGTTTCCCAGGTACTGGGACCACAGGTGCATATCCCCATGCTCAGCTAATTTTTTATATTTTTGGTAAGATGAGGTTTTACCGCATTGCCCAGACTGGTCTCGAATTCCTGAGCCTTGCTTCCCAAAGTGCTATGATTACAGGTGTGAACCACTGTGCCCAGCCAACAAAGTGCTTTTTATTTAAGGTATATAAGTTTTTTTTTTTTTTTTGACATAATGTTATTGCACACTTAATAGACTACAGTATAAATGTATACATAACTTTTATTATATGTACTGGGAAACCAAAAATTTTTGTGATATTTGTTGTATTGTGGTAATGTGGAACTTGCAGTATCTCCTGGATATGTCTATCTGGTTATGTAAAGTGAATTATTGGTAGCTTTTCCCAGTTCTTTCATTTTTTAAAAAATAAGTAATACATCCAATGCAGGTATGTACAAACAATAACCTCAAATGTTGAACAATACATGTTTTAGCTAAGCAAACAGGGATGTATGGTTTAAGTAGAAATAGTGTGTACACAATCACTTCTGTTTTGTGAGCAAAAGAAAACTATAAAAAGTTGAATTTCAGAATCAGTACTGGCTGGGCATGGTGGCTAACGCCTGTAATCTCAGCACTTTGAGAGTCTCAGGTGGGTGGATCACTTGAGCCCAGGGGGTCGAGACCCCCCTGAGCAAAGTGGTGAAACCTGATCTCTACAAGAAATACAAAAATTAGCCAGGCGTTGTAGTTGCATGCCTGTAGTGCCAGCTACCTTGGAGGCTGAGGTGAGAGATTTGCTTGAGCCCAGGAGGTCAAGGTTGCAGTGAGTTGTGATGGCGCCACTGCACTCCAGCTTAGGCAACAGAGTGAGACCCTGTCTCAAAAAAAAAAAAAAAAAAGTACTAAGAAACACTGCTTTTCATGTAATGTATCAAAAGATTAGAGGACTCCACAAATAGGCTCTTGGCCTAATTAGTTTATTTGAAGTTTTAAAGTTTTTAAGTATTTGTGTATCTGTGACGCAGAAATAAACCAATTTCAAGATACCAGTTTTAGATCACCTGCAGGTGTATATAAATGTAAGATATTAACATTTGACTGTTGTCAAACCATGCAGACTAGAAGAACATGTTTTCTTGGTTGTTTTTGCAAAGCCTTTTTTCTCAAGGCTGGCTCCTTTGGTGGAAGAACAACAGATCATGTTGCAAAAGGGTGTAGACACAGGGAAGTGTGACTCATTGGGGCCATTATTTTAGTGATCTACCATAATGTTTTATGTCATATGGAGAGTAGCAGAGATATTTTTAAAACCTAGATATAAAGATTATAAATGTACTTTATACTTTACAATGCTGTATACTTTACAATTTTCAGATTCAATGCTTTATACTTAAGCTTTTTAATTTATTGTCATAATTAATACATAGAAGTGGACAATTTTAAAAAATATTGGTACAACCTTCGTATCAGATTACAATGTTAAGAATATTTGCTTTGTTTTTTCATGTCAATAATATATTTTATTTAACCCAATATATGCAAGTATCAGTTAATATGCAGTCAACATAACACATTGACATTTGGCTTATAGATAAATAAAGTGTGTCTCTATACAGAAGGAGGATGTTCACCAAAACAATTGGTTGTCACTATAGTCACCATCCATACTGACATAAAATTTATTGGAATAGTTCTTTACCATTTCTACTTGTCAATATGTTAAAACTCATATTTCCAGTGTAATGTAAAAGTTATTTACAGTGTACTGCCGATATAGTTATATTTTGGATAAAGGGCCTTTGCTACACATGCTGTCTAGTTTTCTTTTATATTTTGGCCTGGTTGAATACAGTCATAATGGTTAAGTTTAATGTCTCAACAAGTGAAGTGTTAGGCAAAGTGGGAATAGCATAATGTGTGTAGGAAAACCATTCACTGGTGTTAAGAGTACTAAATCCTTTTTTTTTTTGAGACAGAGTCACAGTCTGTCTGGAGTGCAATGGCACAATCTCGGCTCACTGTAACCTCCATTTCCTAGGTTCAGGTGATTCTCCTGCCTCAGCCTCCCAAGTAGCTAGGATTATAGGTGTGCACCACCACACCCAACTAATTTTTGTATTTTTAGTAGAGGCAGGGTCTCACCATGTTAACCAGGCTGGTCTCAAACTCTTGGCCTCAAGTAGATCTGCCCACCTCGACCTCCCAAAGTGCTGGGATTACAGGTGTGAGCCACTGCGCCCGGCCAGGAATAGTAAATACTTATGAAAATAAAGCCTTGAATCCTGTCTTGAATATTTCATTTCATTTTCGTACTTCTACTGTGACACAGAATATTTTAATACTTTCAGGATTTGGTAGAGTTTTTTTTGTTTTTGTTTTTGTTTTTTTTTTTTTAAATATGGCTATTGTGATGTGACTCCATTTACCAGTTTGCTATAAAGTTTATAGCAGTTCATATTACTTGGGATGATTTCAGTAGCCTTTGAGGAAGTTTTTAAAGTTTTACTTTTAGTGTTATCATGTTACAGTAGTACAGTGGAGGATTCATGTGTTTGGCATTTTAGTTCATATGTAATTTTCAATTAAATATTTAAATGCTTGAGTTTTAATTTTGTATACTTAACCTTGACTGTATAGGCTATATGATTAAATGATTCATAATTCCCACTTCATGTAATAAAATTTACCAATTGGGAGAGTTGGCATGGATCTATATGGAAAATATGCAGATGAAAAATTCCTTTTATTTGTAATTGACAAAATTGTATGTATTTATTGTTTATAACATGTTTTGAAATATGTGTACGTTTTGAAATAGCTCAATTTAGCTAACGTATATATTGTATCACATACTTATCATTTTTGTGGTGAGAACAGTTTAAATCTGCTGTCATTGATTTTTTAATAGAATGCATTGTTATTTACTATAGTCTTCATGTTGTACAATAGATCCTTTAACTTCATTTTTCCTATCTAATTGAAATTTTGTATGCTTTGCCTGACATCTCTTCAACCTCCTTTCCCTGAGACTTGACGCTTTCTTATGGCTTACCAAGTCCTCTTTATGTATCTGGCAAACCCATCCTTTGAATATGTATGGTATCGAGTAGCTAAGAGTTTCAAGGCATCTGATATTTGAAACATCTGTAGAACATTTGGTAATGCGACTGCATTGTGTAATTTGTAGAATAGTATATAACTTTAAGGCCCTATTATTCATAAGGATCAGCTACAATACATACTTCAGACAGAATAAGGAGTTAGAGTAGGATGAAAACCCTTTGGATTCTTTGGATCTGTTAATTTTTGACCTCAAAAAAATCCCAAGGGATTTGGAGGAAATACTGTTTTCATACACATTTTATGGTTACATAAATTGGCATATTTATTTTGGAAGTAGCAGCAGGTAATACATTTGAAAGCACATCTACCTTACCACCCATTTCTTCCAATTTTCTGTGTATACCCTCCAGCAGGGGTCAGCAAAATTTTGCCTGCAGGCTCAGTATATATTTTAGTCTTTGTAGACCAAGTGGCAAAATTGAGGATATTAGGTAGGAACTTAAATGACAAGAGAGAACAAATTTTACAAATTTTGAGTTTATAATATTCAAGATGTAATAATTGAGTACAGTTTTTAGGTAGTACACAGTTTTATTTTTCTTTTATTTATTTTTTTGAGATGGAGTCTTGCAGTGTTGCCCTGGCTGGAGTGCAATGGCGTGATCTTGGCTCACTGCAACCTCTGCCTCCCTGGTTCAAGTGATTCTCCTGCCTCAGCCTCCCGAGTAGCTGGGATTACATGTGCGTGCCACCACTCCTGGCTAATTTTTTGTGTTTTTAGTAGAGACGGGACTTCACCATGTTGGCCAGGCTGGTCTCGAACTCCTGATCTCATGATCAGCCCACCTCTACCTCTGCCTCCTAAAGTGCTGAGATTACAGGCATGGGCCACCGTGCCCGGCCAGGTAATACAGTTTTATTAATGAGAAGAATGGAATTCTTTTTGGAGGGACAACATTTCACCTAATTGGGATTTCAACTTATTGTTCCCACCACGTTGATTATAAATGTTTTTGTGTAAACATTATTTTTTCCTTGTAGGCTATCCCAGAACAAGCAGTGTGTGGGATTTGGCCTGTAGGCTGTAGTTGGTTTTTGCTCTGTTTTCTTAGAGGTATATTGTTTACGAATTAACCTAACCAAGAAAGTGAGAGACTTTTACAATAAGAACCACAAAACATAGCTGAAAGGAAGTAAGATATACATAAATGGAAATGCATCTCATCTTTTTGAATTGGAAGACTTAATATTGTCCATGCTATCCATTCTACACATTCAGTGCAATCTCTATTACAATTCCAATGTTTTTTGCAGAAGTAGAAAAACTCATCCTAAAATTCATATGGACTCTCAAGAGACCCCGAATAACCAAAACAATCTTGAAAAAGAACAAAGCTGAAGGACTCACTCTTACTGATTCCAGAAGCTACTACAGAGCTATAGTAATCAAAGCAGTGTGGTATTAGTGTAAAAACAGACACATAGACCAGTGGAAAAGAGTGCAGTGCCCAGCAATAAACCATTGTGTATGTGGTCAAATGATTTTTGACAAGTGTCAAGACTGTTAAATGGGAAAGGACAGTCTTTTTAGCAAATGGTGCCGGGAAAACTGGATATGCATATGCAAAAGAATGAAGTTGGACCCTTACGTAACACCATATTAAAAAAAATACTTAAAATTGAACAGAGACCTAAATGTAAGACCTATAAAAAGTACTTCATTTTTGTGCCTGAATGATATTTCATTGCATGGGTATACTACTGCAGTTTATCTATTCATTTATCCATTGATGGACATTTGGGTTGTTTCCACTTTTTGGCTATTAGGAATAATACGGCTATGAATATTCATGTCTAAATTTTTACGTGAGCATAGGTTTTCATTTCTCTTAGGTATACCTAGGTTTGGAGTTGCCTGGTCATATGGTATTTTTAATATTTTTAGGAATTGGCAAACCGGTTTTTAAGGAATGGCTGTTTCGTTATCCTCCCACTGATAAGTGCGAGTTTCTGTTTTTCCACTTCCTTCCTCTTTCACCTTTGTTATTGTCTGTCTTTGTGATCTTAGCAACCTTAGTGGTTGTTAAAGTGGTATCTCACTGTGGTTTTGATTTGTATTTCCATAATGACTAATGCTACTGAGCATTTTTTTATGTGCTTATTACCTTTTGGTCATTTGTATATCTTCTTTGGATAGATATGTATTCCAGTCTTAGGCCCATTTTAAAATTGGGTCGTCTTTTTGTTGTTAAGTTGCAAACATCCTTTATGTATTCTGAAGTGTTTCATTTCTTGAATAATGTAAGTGACAGCATGTCACTATTCTCATTTTTAAAATTCTGGGTGGTGAAAATGAAATCAGAGTGTTACTGATAGTTTTACTTGCTTAAATTGCTAGTGGAAATAAAATCAAGAGAAAATACTTTTTTTTTTTCCTCCATAGGAGAAAAACGTAAAGGTAGTATCGGCTTTAATCCAGAATTTTGTTTTGTTTCAGTAGACACATAAACAAAAACTAGGTTGAGAGGGTTTAAGAAGTAATAGATTCTGTTTATATGCTGGATTACGTTTATTGATTTGCATATGTTGAACCAGCCTTGCATCCCAGGGATGAAGCCCACTTGATCATGGTGGATAAGCTTTTTCATGTGCTGCTGGATTCGGTTTGCCCGTATTTTACTGAGGATTTTTGCATCGATGTTCATCAGAGATACTGGTCTAAAATTCTCTTTTTTTGTTGTGTCTTTGCCAGGCTTTGGTATGAGGATGATGCTGGCCTCATAAAATGAGTTAGGGAGGATTCCCTCTTTTTCTGTTGATTGAAATAGTCTCAGAAGGAATAGTACCAGCTTCTCCTTGTACCTCTGGTAGAATTTGACTGTGAATCCATCTGGTCATGGACTTTTTTTGGTTGGTAGGCTATTAATTACTGCCTCAATTTCAGAACCTGTTATTGGTCTATTCAGGGATTCAGTTTCTTCCTGGTTTAGTCTTGGGAGGGCGTATGTGTCCAGAAATTTATCCATTTCTTCTGGGTTTTCTAGTTTATTTG
>NW_012106598.1:2168571-2186333 GCF_000951045.1 Mandrillus leucophaeus
GGAAGTTCTCCTGGATAATATCCTGCAGAGTGTTTTCCAATTTGGTTCCGTTCTCCCTGTCACTTTCAGGTACACCAATCAGATGTAGATTTGGTCTTTTCACATAGTCCCATATTTCTTGGAGACCTTGTTCGTCTCTTTTTACTCTTTTTTCTCTAAACTTCTTGCTTCATTTCATTCATTTGATCTTCAGTCACTGATACCCTTTGTTGCAGTTATTTGAATTGGTTACTGAAGCTTGTGCATTCATCACGTAGTTCTCATGCCATGGTTTTCAGCTCCATCAGGTCATTTAAGGACTTCTTTACACTGGTTATTCCAGTGAGCCATTCGTTTAATCTTTTTTCAAAGTTTTTAGCTTCTTTGCGATGGATTCGAACTTCCTCCTTTAGCTCGGAGAAGTTTGGTCGTCTGAAGCCTTCTCTCAACTCGTCAAAGTCATTCTCCATCCAGCTTTGTTTCGTTGCTGGTGAGGATCTGCATTCCTTTGGAGGGGGAGAGGCGCTCTGATTTTTGGAATTTTCAGCTCTTCTGCTCTGTTTTTTCCCCATCTTTGTGGTTTTATCTACCTTTGGTCTTTGATGATGGTGACGTACAGATGGAGTTTTGGTGTGGATGTCCTTCTGTTTTTTAGTTTTCCTTCTAACAGTCAGGACCCTCAGCTGCAGGTCTGTTGGAGTTTGCTGGAGGTCTACTCCAGACCCTGTTTGCCTGGGTATCAGCAGTGGAGACTGCTGAACAACGAGTATTGCTGAACAGCAAATGTTGCTGCTTAATCTTTCCTCTGGAAACTTCGTCTCAGAGGGGTACCTGGCCATGTGAGGTGTCAGTCTTCCCTTACTGGGGGGTGCCTCCCAGTTATGCTACTTGGGGGTCTGGGACCCATTTGAGGAGGCAGTCTGTCCGTTCTCAGATCTCAAATTTCGTGCTGGGAGAACCACTACTCTCTTCAAAGCTGCCCAACAGAGGCATTTAAATCTGCAGAGTTTTCTACTGCGTTTTGTTTGGCTATGCCCTGCCCCCAGAGGTGGAGTCTACAGAGGCAGGAGGGGGAACATGACACACTGTCGTGGGGTGGAGGAAGTGGGGAGGGATAGCATTAGGAGATATACCTAATGTAGATGACAAGGGATAGCATTAGGAGATATACCTAATGTAAAGTTGGTGCAGCACACCAACATGGCACATGTATACACACGTAAGAAACCTGCACGTTGTGCACATGTACCCTAGGACTTAAAGTATGATAATAATAATAAAAAAAAAAAAGAGGAAGTAATAGGTGATGAAAACGTTATAGCAAACTTTAGGCCAGGGACCCCCAACAGCTGTGATTTCCCAAGTCACAGTAAAAACAGCAACTGTGAACAAGATTTGGACATTCCAATTCAACTCTGGAATTTAAATATCTCTAGATAAGAGTGTAAGCAGGGTTCCCCAACCCCTGGGCCATGGAACCTGACAGCACAGCAGGAGGTGAGCAGCAGAGCAAGCAAGCATTACTGCTTGAGCTCTGCCTCCTATCAGATCAGTGGTGGTGTTAGATTGTCATCGGAGAGTGAACCTGTCGTGAATTGCGCATGTGAGGGATCTAGGTTGCACACTCCTTATGAGAATCTAATGGCTGATGATCTGAGGTGGAACATTTTATTCTGAAACTATCCCCCCAACCTTCCATTCATGGAAAAATTGTCTTCCACGAAACCATTCCCTGGTGCTGAAAAGGTTGGTGACCACTGCTCTGAGCTATTCATTCAAGGTATTTGCTGATGAAGGGAGAGAAATGTAGCTTTACTGATGATTGAAGGGGGAAGGTGGTGGTGAGAAAGATTATTTTTCTTTGAGAATAGAGAATCAGCCATTTCTTTTTAGGTGAAGAGAAGGAGGAAATGGAGGGCGGAAGGAAGGTCGGCTGAAATTGTGAGTTAATAGATGAGCTACATCACATGAAGCATCATATACTTGTTACTGCAATATATGATTTCAAAGATGACCCTAATCCTTTTGGACTTCATTTTTCCCGCATGTAAAAGGAGATGATTGAGTTAAATAATCTCTAAGCAGTTTCAGCTCTAAAATTCTGTGGTTGAGTTTGATTTCATTCTTTTCCCCTGAAGAGTTTTTCTTTGTTAGATGTTCATTATTATGCTGTACAACTGTAATTATTATTCTTTCTTCAGTTTTCATGTGTTTCAGTGTATTATTGCATACATACCAACTTTTGAATGAAAGAAATGTTTACTTGTCCCTTAAGGGACAAATCTTTATAATGCTGATTATACTATTATACCATGTGTTTTATAATGGCAGTAACAAAAATTATTTATTGTATGTCATAATTATAATGTTTTTGTTGTCATTTATAGTTAGCATGTGCTTTTTATACTTTTGTCTTTTTAAAATAGCAAATTTTAATTTATGATAATTTTTGGCAAAATCTTACAGAAATAAGTTGCCTTATAATGTTTTTAAATCCATTTCTTCTATTTGAGATGTTAATTCAAGAACATTTGTTGTAAAATGTTAAAATCTTGATGATGTATTTATTTTTATTTACTAATTGGGATTTTTTTTTTTTTTTCTTTTGAGACGGAGTCTTGCCCTGTCGCCCAGGCTGGAGTGCAGTGGCCTGATCTCAGCTTACTGCAAGCTCCGCCTCCCGGGTTTACGCCATTCTCCTGTTTTAGCCTCCCGAGTAGCTGGGACTACAGGCGCCCGCCACCTCGCCTGGCTAGTTTTTTGTATTTTTTAGTAGAGACGGGGTTTCACCGTGTTAGCCAGGATGGTCTCGATCTCCTGACCTCGTGATCCACCTGTCTTGGCCTCCCAAAGTGCTGGGATTACAGGCTTGAGCCACTGCGCCCGGCCTACTAATTGGGATTTTTAAAAACAGATGGCAATACATGTTTAACTTTTTATTTAAGGAGATGTATAAGTCCTCTTATTCAACTTTACAACTTCCTTTGGCTAACATTTCTATTGGTAGTTATACTTACTGTTTCATACATTTTTATTGCTCCAGACTATTAGTTTACAACATTTACCAAACCAGTTTTTGAATATGTGAACTATCCTTCATGAAAGCAACTTCAGTTTACACTGCTGGTTCTTCTTTTTCCAGATTAAGTATTTATCGTCTTGGTCAAGGGATGTTGACAAATTATTAGGTTATATAGGTTTTGTAAATCTGTGTATCTGATTGCTATAGTTTAAAAGAGAGAGCTTAAAATTTTATTTTTAAATTGTTATTGTTGATTTGGTGGATAATAGAGAAAGCAAAATATGATTCATAATAACTTGGCAATATTTAGAAGGTAACTTCTTTGTCCAGTAGGTCCTTTTTTATTGTAATTTCACTTGCTTCAGTGTTTTCTTAGAAGCATCTCTAGACAACACAAAAATATAATAAAGGCTTTAAAAAAAATGTCAGAATAGTATGCAATTTCCCCGAAGCCCTTTGCATTTCTGCAGACAGCCAGCAGGGGATCTCCTCTACACCCAATTTCCTTCTGAGTACAGTTGGTAGATAGTGTCTGATTATACTGTTGAGGCATTTAATGGAAAATTCGACAGTGGCTTTGAGAGAGTTCTTAGTTGAGCATAGGTGATAAAATATTATCTTTATTCATAACTCGAAATATTTGGCAGTTGGACATTGCTTTAAAAATGTGTTTTGTATTGTTATATTAATAACTGTAAATTCCAGAATCCTTTGAATATTGGGCCTTTATGTGGAAATAAGAAATCCTGAAATTGTACAGAAACCAGCAGAGTACTTTGCATACATTGTTGCTCAGAACAGGTCTTAAAAAAGAATGAATGTGAAATATCTTAATTTGAAGTTATGATTTTCAGTAATCATTTCAGTATTAGAAACAAATCTCTTTCTCAATTCTGTACTTGTTGTTTATTGGTTAATACCAGGTTATAGGTATTGATGGGTGCATCACTTTTATTTTCCTTGATAGTAATTACATAAGTAGGTTCTTTGCAATGCAGTTTTCCTTGAAAATGTAATTTTAAAAAATGTTTTATTTCTAAAATGTTGTTTTCTTCACTTAAACCGAGTGTGTAAGAAATAATTTGACATTGTCAATTTGATGAATGTTAGGAGTATAGTAGCTTTTTGAAATTATTTGGAAGTAGGTTAATACTGTTAAAGAAATTGATAATTATTTTATGCTCATTAAATAGTATTTTGGAAATCAGTTATGAAGAAATTTTAAACATATTTTGTTATAGAACTTCACAGTTGATATAAATTAATTCTAGAGATATGGAAGTCAGTGCATTATAAACCCAAGGGATAAAAAATAATAACTAAAGACAAATGTTGAGGTTAAGCTACTTTTACATTTACTGGAAAACAGTAACCCTTTGTTTTGTATCCATGTGTGTTTTTCCACTCTGAGGTATTTATCTTTTGTTGTTTTAGAAATAATTGACGCAGAAATATCATCAGTTCTCTGCAGTATTTCATGTAACATGTGATGTTATGTTTTTTCTTTCTATTATGACAAATATAGTACCCAGGAATTTCAGGGGTTGCTTATAAAATTTTGTAGTATGATCTGCTTGCTTTAAGCATAAACATGCTTGTACATATGAAGAGTAATTTATGCCATATACCAAATTTCCTGGGATTTAAAACCTCAATCTCACAATTATTTTCACAAAAGAAAGTGGAAAGAAATAACATTTTAGGATATTTTTCGATATCCTTTTTGTGTGTACATTATACAAGTTGAAGACAAAATACATTTTTAAACAGTTTTTCTTGTAGTTAATGTTATTTTAGTCATAAAATATTAAAATTAATTTATAAAATTTATAGCTTACAGTGTAGAAAATGCAGTCAGTGGTTTATATTTATGGAAAAATATATATTTTAGCAGATAATTAAACAGTACAGGAGGAGTATGTATAGAAGTAAAATGTGAAACTTAAAAAAATTTGTCAAAAATGCAGTGATCTTTCGGGGTGTGAAATAAATACTGTATATTTAAATTTGTTAATTTTGAGCTACTGTCAAATTGTATAGAAGAAAATGTTGATTGGGAAGTGGAAAAAGGCTTTGGAACATACTTAGTATGCAGCTGTTGTAAAGCAAATTGAAACTGACGTATTTCATCCTGTGTACTTATTAAAACTTTGTCTGAACACTTGGATCTTTTCTTTTTGTTTTAGATATTTGGTTTCCAGGCAGGACTGACATCTTTGGATTGCAGTGGATCTTACTGCTTACCTGTACCAATTATTCCCTCTTTCAGCACCGCTCTTTATGGTAAACTTCTGAAACTCCCCACGTACTGGTAAGTCTTACATGTTAAAATGTGTTAAAATGTGATTTATGTTAATTTCCATTTATTAGGAGGGAAAAAAACGCCCAAATGTTTCTGTCTTATGCCTATGTTAGTTTTATACAAAACTTTAGAAAAAAATATCTAAACTTGTACTTTTACTGAGACACTAAAAATCTTTTTTAAGTGTCTGAAATCTGTTAGTTCATAGTGTCTTTTGTGATAGCAATAACTGTTATTAGGGTAATAACTGTTAATTCATGTTGGATGTATGTAAAATACTACTTCAGATTATAATAGGAAGTGTAAGACCAAGTGCCTTTTTTTCAAGAGAGGGGTATAAAGATTTTAAAAAGTTATAAATTAATATTCAAGACCAAAGTATGTATCTATTAAATAATAATTTCATATATATTCATAGCCACTGACAAAAGTATACCCAATACATAGAGTTAGAATGTATTTACATGTCTAGTAGCTATATTTTGTAAGAAATTGATTGTAGCCCTTACCATTTTCATTCAGAAGTGAGTGCTATATTTGGAGGTTACATTTCCTTCAAATTCAAAGAGATTTACAGAAAGAAAGCCAGTAGTTACCAGTTATAAATTTTTAGTTTAAAGGAATGCTTTTAATATATTGTTTAAATATATAAAATAATGTTTAAATATATGAAATTAATTTTTAGTGAACCATTTTTCCAGTTTAAAATGTGATTTAGAATATCGTTTGCGTTCTCATTCTAATCAGTAAGCTTATTTTTGCAGGATAGTTTTTCTATTAGTTTTTTACTAAAAATGACATAACCTTTAGAAAATTAGCATTAATTTCTTATCTAAAATACTTCAGTTGCTAAAAATTTGTTTCTTTAATAATATGTAACTTTTAAAATGAAATTATAAAATAATTGCTCATATTTTCAAGAAACTTTACCTGCTGATACAGAAAAATTTTTTAAAAGTTGTAGTTAAGTCTTAGTATCAATTCCTCTATGAAATGAAACCATTATTAATTCTTAATTTCTATGATAAATTTCGTTTTGTCCTTACTCCTCCATACCTCTCACATGTCATTTATTATGTTATATATAGATTTAACTTTTTACTGGCATATATTGTATGTTGCATTTGAGCCAAGTTTTATATTCTGATTTATTAAGAAATAAACTGGGATATGTCACAGTTGATATGGTGATATCAATTTTCATAGGTATTTGTGAAAAGTATTATCTCAGTTATGTGCTGATTAATTTATCATTTCTAGGACTGAAATAGTTTTATGGCAAGCAGTGCAATTTACTTTAGAAAATTCTTAATTTCTTTAAAAAAGTCCACATTTTTCAAAATGATTATAGCCTTCATATAAAATCAATATTTAAATAAGTAAGGCTTGGTTGAAGGATACAAAGAGGTTATTGTGAATACTGTCAAATGTTACTTAAAATATGCCTGCAGACATCTAGAAATAATATTCCAATTAAATACTGAAAGCATGAGATCACAGAATGCCAATATTTTTTGGATGTGTTTTTTTTTTTTGTAGTTAAGATTACTTCTATGTTATTTCAGTGGTATTTTTGCTATGCTTTTTAGAAGTATATTGATTTGAAATAGTTTCTTGAAATTTTCATAATAAATGTAAAAAAAATCTTCAGTAACTCTAACTTGAAAATAAAGACAAACCTTAATAAATTGAGATGTTGATTGGTTTTAGTGCAGTTTGAATTCAATAAAATACTGCTTAAGCAGTATGTCCTATAAGTTTAAAGAAAGCAGACAATTTCCCTGGGAGGTCAGAGGTAGCTGATGAGATGAGGTCCTGTTAGAATTGGACATTAATGGATGAGACAGATGTCCATGTGTCTGTCACTGAATACAGTGAGAGAAGAATTTGGAAAGTTACTCTACCTTAGACTTGTCCATGAGCAATGATATCTAAATGTTTTAATATGAACACTTAAAAATAGTTAAACCAGTTAATCAAATATTCATTAGTCCCATTTCTTCATTTTCATGTTTGTTAAAGTCTAACTAAAATATAGTCTCAAATTCACTTTGTCCTATAATTGAGGGTTCAAACGTGTGATTTTATTAGTAGAGAAATATATGCAATATATTTGGAAGTTTGGAGTATAGAAATAGTATGTTGGCTTAGAAAGTCATGGAAAACATGGAGGGGTAATTTTTAAGCAGGCTATTGAGGAATGGATATAATCTGAAAGAGCATACTGTATTATTTTATACAGTCCTAGGTACCTAGTTTAACAAAGTTTTCATGACAGTCCTTTGAGATAAGATGATATTCTCTCTTATAAACTCTTTCTAAATTTCAGAGAGGTTAAATAAGTTGTCCAAAGTCACACACTAGCCTCACAAGATTTTCGTGGAGGATTGTCTGATTTGAACATCTTTGATTGTTTTATTACTTGATGGAGTGAAGGGGACATATATAATCTTTTGTTAATCAGTTTTTTAGGCCCAGTATGCTTCTTGCCTATAGTTAAAGTAAATTTCCAAGGATCGACAGGCTAGCTAATAAAGCTGAACTCTGCTAGTATTAGTTAATAGCATGTAGATATTATTGTAATTCTGATCTTAAAATTGTGGATATTAGCACTAGGTGGAATCTTAGACATTATCCCCGTTACTGAGTCTTTATGACATACTTTTGGTTTATAGTCATCTATCTACTGTTTGAACATTTTATTCGAGGATGTTAGGTACTTTCTGGGCCAACCATTATTGAGCAGCTCTAAATTTGTTTCTTTTATTTAATCAAAGTTTGCTTTTATGAGAAGTTTATACTTGGATTTCTGCCTAAGAATGTTTCTTCTCTGATATAATTATTATATATATCGTGAGGCATTTTCATTCTCAGAGAAATGTGTGAAAACACTATTTCTTTTTAAGATTGAGAGACTTCTAAGTTTCCAGTTTTTACTTAGCACAGTGCCAAATGTTGGTTTTAACTAGCAAAGCTATTGAACAGATCATTTGTAGGGGGAAAATGCTTCTGTGAAATCTTTGAGTTCAGTGTTAATTAGAAGTTATGGAACTTGGTGCCGGTAGACTGATGGTATTGATGTGGCTGGTGTGTGAAGGACAAGTGAGGCAGATACTGGTCCTTTTGCCTCCCTGGAACTGAAACTGAAGGCATCATTTGTCCCAGCTCAGAATGACACCAGGATAAATTCTTTTAGTTTTAATGGATCCTGGGGCCTTCAAGTCTAAAAAAAATTGCCAGTAATACTTATTATCAACAGAATAAGTAACCTTCCAGGGCTTAAAATGATGTTTGTTTCTGCCCTGTTCTTAATAATGCCACAGTTTGAGGCCTCAAGAAGCTATACGTGGGTGTTTTTAATGAACCTGGAGATAGATCTTCCTTCCAAACCTGTGTTCATCAGTCTGCTTTTGTGATTAACGTTCCTTTTAACTAAATGCCTTAAAACTACTAAGACTTAAATGGGATGTTAATTCTCTTATCTCCACCTGATTGGTGTTAGACTTATTTTTCAGCTTTGGTTCTGGCATCTAAGATGCGCTTTTATGGAATTTTTTGAACAAAAAAGAAACATTAACATCTGTTACAATCTTCTCATTTCAAAGATGGGAAAACTGAGTCCCAGAGAGGTCAAATTTCTTGCCTAAGAGCACAAAGTTAATTAGTATCATTGCCTCAATTTGTTCCTCTCTTTCTTGATTCAAGGCTCGATCAACTGTACCATTTTGCTTAAAACAATTATTACTATTTCAAAAAGTAACTATTTTTAAATGTAAAATTTGGTAGCATTAAGTACATTCACATTGTTGTGCAATAGTGCTACCATTCAACTTTGTCTATAAATTTGACTATTCTAGGTGCCTCACTTAAATGGAATCATTCAATGTTTGTCATTTGTGTCTGACTTATTTCACTTAGCATAATGTTTTCAAGATTAATCCATGTCGCAGCATGTGTCAGAATTTCCTTCCTTATTCATTCATTTGTAAGACGGAATTTTATGTATTCATGTTATGTATATGCTACATTTTGTTTATCCATTTATCCATTGACAAATTCCTCTCACCCTTTAGCTATTGTGAATGATGCTGCTGTGAACATGCATGTACAAATATCTGTTTGAGTCTCTGCTTTCAGTTATTTTGAGTATATACCTAGAAGTGGAATTGCTGTATCATATGGTAATTTTGTGTTTAAGTTTTTGAGAGCTACCATACTGATTTCCACACCACTTTACACCTGCAACAGTGATGCAGAAAGATTCCAATTTCTCCATATTTTCATCACTACTTACTGTTTTCTGTTTTTTTGATAATAGCTATCCTAGCAAATATGAGGTGATATCTCGTTGTGGTTTTAATTTGCATTTTCCTAATGATTAGGGACATTGACCATCTTTTCATGTGCTTATTGGTCATTTGTATATGTTTGGGGAAATACCTATTCAAGTCCTTTGCTCATTTTTTAATTAGTTTTTATTCCCTTGAGTTGTAGAAGTTCTTTATGTGTTCTGTAAATTAATCCCTTATCAGATATATGATTTGCAAGTATTTTCTTCCACTGTGTGGGACCACATTGCAGGGTCCTGGCTGGAGATGCATCAATAAACAAAATAGGCAAGTTATTTCCCCTCATGGCAGGGTCCTGGCTGGAGATGCATCAATAAACAAAATAGGCAAGTTATTTCCCCTCATGGCAATAGAGAATAAACATTATCTTAATTAAGGGAATTTTAAGGGGAGAAAAATTGCTTCATGTAGATTGTCTTTTAAAATTGAATCATAAAATCATCCTTTTTGCTGTACTGAGCCTTGAAAGGAGGTGTTTGAATAGTTCTTGATAGCATAATACTTTCAGATTACTTAACATTTTTCTATTTATTATTATTTTTTATGTTGCAGTGAATGCAGCATTTTTACTTTTTCTTAATGATTCATGTTTGAACTGAAAACCATCGAATTAGGAGTAGAGCAAACAGTGATAGGAATTGAAATATAGATTCCTGCAGATAAGTGAAAAAACCTGTTGAATAAATTAAATATATTTTTTATTTACTAGCTCTGAAAACATTCTTCAGTTATTGTTGAATGATGTTGTAGGGTGCATTTGATAATTCAGGACTTAATGCAAGCTTTTCTAAAAACTTGATTTCTCATCAGGTATTTTAACATGTACAGCTTGAATAACATGGGCTTGAACTGTGTGGGTTCAATTTCTTTCAATAACTATATTGGAAAATTTTTTTTGAGATTTGTAACAATTTGAAAACATTTGCAGATGAACCATTTAGCCTAGAAATATCAAAAAAATGAAGAAAAAGTTAGGTATGTTACGAATGCATACAATTTATGTAGATTTTAGTATATTATTTACTACCATGCAATATACACAAATTTATTATAAAACGTTAAAATTTGTCCAGGAGTGGTGGCTCACACCTCCAATTCCAGCACTTTGGGAGGCCAAGGTGGGAGGATTCTTTGAGCCCAAGAGTTCCAGACTCCATTTCTAGAAAAATAAAAAGGTAACCAGGCATGGTGGCATGTGTCTGTAGTCTCAGCTACTTAGGAGGCTGAGGTGGGAGGGTCACTTGCACTCGGGATGTTTAGGCTGCAGTAAGCCATAATCATGCCACTGCACTCCAGCCTGAATGACAAAGCGAGACCCTGTCTGTTTCAAACCCCAAAACCAAAAAGGTAAAATTTGTTAAAACTTATGCACACAAATGCTTAGGAACCACACATGGCACCATTCAGAGCTGAGAGAAGTGTAAACAAAGATAAAGATGCAGTATTAAATCATAACTGCATAAAGTTAACTATAGTATTACATAGTGTACTACTGTAATAATTCTGTAGCCACCTTTTGTTGCTACTGCGGTGAGCTTTTGTGTTGTATCTGCTTAAAATGCTGTGTGATGGTGAGCATCTCCATGTGAGCAGTTCTTCTCTCCAGTATGTGTATTGCAATAAAAAGTGATCTGTTACAGTTCTAACGTATTTGTCATTGGGCTGAGTGCAATACTGTAAAATACTATAAACCTTTTTTTTTTTTTTTGAGACAGAGTCTCGGTCTGTTGCCCAGGCTGGAATACAGTGGCATGATCTTGACTCACTGCAGCCTCTGCCTCCTGGGCTGAAGTGATTCTTGTTCCTCAGCCTTCCGAGTAGCTGGGATTACAGGCGCGTGCACCACCACACCCAGCTAATTTTTGTATTTTTAGTAGGGATGAGGTTTCACCATGTTGGCTAGGCTGGTCTTGAACTCCTGACCTCAAGTGATCTGCCCACCTCGGCCTCCCAAAGTGCTGGGATTACAGGCATAAGCCACCGTGCCCACTCCTGTAAACCTTGAATAACACCACAGGACCCACACAAAGTGATTCTGGAAGTGGTTCCAAGAAGCAGAAAAAAGCCATGACACTATAAAACAAAGTTGAATTGCTTGATATGTACCATAGATTGAGTTCTGCAGCTTCGGTTGTCTGCCCTTTAAGGAAGATAAATTCAGCATAAGGACTATTGTAAAAAAAAAGTAAAAGAAAATCTGTGAAACCATTGCTTCAGTTATGCCGGCTAGCACAAACACTTTTCACTTTTTGTGAAATACCTTTTTATTTTGTATTGAAAATGCAGCTTTTATGTGGGTGGAGGATTGCTATAAGAAAGGAATACTGGAGACTCTAATATGACTTGAGAAAAAGTGAAGTCAGTATGTGACAACTTAAAGCAAAAAGGAGATGAAGGATCTAAAGGTGAAGAATTTAATGCCAGCAAATGATGGTTTGATAATTTTAGAAAGAGGTTTGGCTTAAAAAATTTCAAGAGAACAGGAGAAGTGCTTTCTGCTACCAAGAAGCTCATCTTAGTCAGCAGATGAGTTTCCTAGGCGCCATTAAGAAAATAATTGAGGAGAAAGGCTATCTACCTGAACAGATTTTAAGTGTGGATGAAAGTGCTCTATTCTGGACAGAAATGCCACCAAGGACATATTAGTAAGGAAGTGATGAGTGCTCACAGACCTGTGCCAGATGATAAGAAGTAGGAAAAGCAGTGCCAGAAAACAAATTGACATTATACAGTCTGGCAGAAGGGTTCCAGTTATTCAAGATTGCTTTTGACTTTTTTAATGACATGGATCCTCCTATGATAGGGGCACTGCATTATTTGAAATAAATTTCTTGGAAAGACTGACCAGTCTTTGTATATGTGAATGGTCCTGCCAATTTCTGTTTCTCCGTATGTTTTTGGTTATAATTTGATAATGTGTTTAAATAAATAGCTAGTCAAAAAATAAATACATTTACAGTTTTTAAAACATGGCCTATGTATATGGAATTAAAAGAATATAAAAAGCATAATTACAGGTAAATAGTATGCATCTTTATATTAGATTTTTTCCCTTTACTTTTTTTAGAAAGGGCACAAAGAGCATTTGACATATGTTAACAAGCAAGAAAGTGTTGGTCCAGTGAGAACAGAAAGTTTCCTTTGATTGTGATTTTGGAAAATTTGATATTTTCCACATGGAATTTTATGGTCAGTTGGGTGTGAAGTTGTATAGGCAAATATGATCCATTTTTAATTCCCTAGTTTAATGTTTTAAACTTAGTAAAATTGTTTAGTGGTGTCCAAATGAGCATTTACAACTCATTCTTAGTTTGTTGCCTTCAAATTTGATTTTTGGTTATTGGAGAATATTTCTACATGACCTATATCTATGTCAGAATAATTATATTGACTTTTCCTCAGTATTTGGCTTTGCCTATGTGCAACAGTGGGAAAATATTATCCTGTGACAACATTCTATTCTGGTGACAGCATTTTAAAAAATATATCTGTGTTTCATTATTTTTGTGAGGGAGAGTGAAAGTCAATAGTATTTTCTGAGTGCAAAAGAACTCTTAAGTTGTTAATGTATTTTTTTTAAAAGGGAAATGGCTTGGTTAGTAATTATTAAATTTAGCCTAGGTTTTCTTTTTATGACTACCTTTAAATTTTTTTCTTGACTGTGTTTGATGATTTAATTTCTTTTTAATATATTAACTTGAAATGTAAGAACAAATAATCATTGGAGGTTCCCATATTCAAAAGATCAGATATTCAAAAGATCAGATAGTGCTTAAGTTAGTGGCAGAAGAAAATTTCTATTAATAGCATCATAATCCCCTTGTATAGAATTTTGTACTTAACTAAGTTTCACTGCATACAGGAAGTTTTTTGATACTCACAACCGACCTTTGAAATAAACAGGTTAGGTACTCTTATTTCTATTTTATAGATGTGGAAATGGAGGATTAGGGAAGGTGATACGGTAGACCTAGAGAGATAAAATCGCTTGCATTGGACATCTTTTATTTATTTTATTTTATTTTATTTTATTTTATTTTATTTTTCTATATTTTGAGGCAGAGTCTTGTTCTGTCACGCAGGCTGGAGTGCAGTGGCACAATCTCGGCTCACTGCAAACCTCCATTTCCTGGGTTCAAGCGATTCTCCTACCTCAGCCTCCTGAGTAGCTGTGATTACAGGTGTGTGCTATGACACCTGGCTAATTTTTGTATTTTTATTGGAGATGGGGTTTCCCCATGTTGATCAGACTGGTCTTGAACTCCTGACCTCAAGTGATCCACCTGCCTTGGCCTCCCAAGGTGCAGGGATTACAGGTGTGAGCCACCGCACCTGGCCTAGATATCTTTTGATTAATTGATGTTGGAGCTATTAATAGCATGTTGGTTAATAGCTATTAATACCAGGTTCTGGACAAGAACTTTGTATTCTTCATTGTGACTTATGACTTAAAAAATACTGCCAGCTTCTTAGAAGAGTCTGTTAATACTTAGCGTTGTTCAGGTTTCAAGTGACTAGTGAGTCATTTATTCATTAAAAAAAAATTTTAGTGCCTATCATGTTAAAACTGTTGTGTTGTAGGCCTTGGAGTGTGAATACCACTTGGTCTTTGTGTTTCCTTTCTTGATACTTTAAGAATTTAGACAGGTGTTCTTAAACACTGGCTAACTCATACATTTGCAGCCAAGTTTGTTTGTTTGGCTTGTTTTTGGAAGATCTAATTATGACCTCTTTGCTAGAATACTTTGCTTCTTACAGCTTATATGG
Source organism: Mandrillus leucophaeus (assembly GCF_000951045.1). Taxonomy (NCBI): domain Eukaryota; kingdom Metazoa; phylum Chordata; class Mammalia; order Primates; family Cercopithecidae; genus Mandrillus; species Mandrillus leucophaeus. The sequence goes on from NW_012106598.1 coordinate 2,182,991, forward strand.
TAAAATTTAAAAGCTTTAAAATATCCTTTGATGCCCTCTATGGTCTGGCCCCTGCTTGGCTATCTAGACTCATCTGAAACATCCTCTTCTCTGTACCCTCCTTCTTGCTTTTAAAAATTTTCTCTCCTTTTACCAAATTGTTCACTATTATTGTTTTACTATTCTATATCCTAAATAACTGTAATTGACTCCAGATGCTAGTCCAATTGATACTTTTTCTGACTAGGTCACACCCCCATAAAATATGCTTTAAAATAGGAGACAACGTTCTTGTTTTTCATTGTACTTTTCGTAGAATTGATTTTACACTGCTTTGTGTGATTATTTAATAGCCTTTCCCACTTGTTTTACTTTAAGCTCCATAAGAACCATCTCTTTTTCTGTGGGGCACATTTATCTTGAAAACCTTGCATCTGTTGTAGACATGAGTAAATATTTATTGGTATACATCTGGTTGCTTCTTTAAAAATTTCAGTTTTTTTTTTTTTTTGGTTTTCTGATTTATGAGGTTTTAGTTTGTATACTTTTTTGACAATCAAGTTCTGTCTCTTATTAGCTCACATTATACATGCAAAACATATTCTTGGCCAAAGTGAAAATCTGTGACATTAATTACTTAAATTAAACTAAAATTTTAGTGACTTTTCCTATTCAGAGTTCTCAAGGTAATATTTGAAAGTTATTAATTACATACATAAAATATATTGTATAAATACACTTCATCTCCTTTTTTTCCTGAGCAGTTACACGTTCTTATTTTAAGTAGATGAATTGTCTGTTTTAAATTAACTTGTCTAGAAGATGAGATAATGTAGAGGTATCTTACTTCTTTTGTATTTTGTTTGTTTACTTCCGCACATCAGTTAACCATTATTTAATCTGCTCCATGTTCTGTAGTACTAGCACCACTTTTTGGCTCATACCGCGCAAGTATAGTATATAGGCCATTCCCTCCAGAGACTTACAACTCACGCTGCAACTCATTTATAAATATTTATTGGATCCATGGTATAATTCCAGTCATCATTCTACATGCTGGGAATGCAGTGGTAAACGAAATAGACCTTGTCTCTGTTTCATGGAGCTGATATTCTGAAGAGGTAGAGCCAGTCAACACTTCATTAAGACAAATACATGCATTTTAGATAATGGTGAGTAATAAGAAAAATTATGGCCAGTGGAATAGAAAATGAGTGTTTTGGGGAGTTTATTTGTCTAAAACGGTCAGGGAAGGTCTCTTAGGTAGATGTGACTTTTGGCTCCAACCTAAATGACCAGTCAATGGCAGCCATACAAAGATTTTGGGAAATTGTGTTGCAAGTATTGGGAATAGCTGGTGCAGGTCTCAATGTAGAAATAGATATGGTTCATCTCAAAGACAGAAGTCAAGTGTGACTGCAACTTAGTAAAGGGAGATAGATAAGAGATTAAATTGGAGAGGTGGTCTATTCACAAAGAAAAGCAACGTCAGTGGGTATAATCTGAACAATTTTTAGCCTTAATAGTAGATAAAGATTTAAACAATGTAGAATTAACGATCTTTTTTTGTATACTGTTAAATGAATATAATATTCAGAATGTTAGGGTTGTGACACCAGTGGTGGAAATTTAATTTGACAGAGCCTTACAACTTTTCTGCTGCACAGCTTGACTATATCCATCAAAATCTGTAAGCATGAATATCTTTTACTCAGCATGTCAATTTTTAGGAGTTTGTCCTTAGACATAATTAAGCAAATGAACAATAATTAGTTATGATAAAATGGAAAAATGTAACTACCCAATAATGAAAAACAGGTTATATAAATTATATTACACTCATACCAGTTAGTAATATGTAGAATAGCCATTAAAATTGTGTTGTAGAATATATTTATTGGTATAGAAGGATTTTCATGATAAATACTGAGTGAAAACAGGTCACAGAACAGAGGATGCAGAATTAGTCTATTAATGTGAGCAAAAAATATGCTTGCACAGGTAAAAAGGCTGGGCTATTGCTAAATTGTTTGTGATGGTGTTATGTGGGTGATAGGTGACATGTGGTTTATGTATTATAGTGGTTAGAAGCATGGACCTCAGAACTGGATTCCTTGCATTTAAATATAGGCTCCTCCGCTTCCTAGCCTTGTGGCTGAGAAAGTCTTTGTGTCTGAGTTTCCTCATTTGTAAAAGAGGCAATTCTTAATTCTTATCTTTGAGTTATTTTGAGGCTTAAATGAGTTAAACAAATATGAGCTGCTTTGAATAGTGCCTGACACATAACAAGTTCTTTATGCATGTTAGCTGTGATTATTACTATTGCATATTTCTTTTTTTCTGACTTTTTTCAGTGAACACACATTTATAAAATTGATGGGTCACCTTTCTCTTTTATTTTATTTATTTATAAAATTTTATTTATAGAATTTTATTTAACATGCTGAAAAAGGAAAAGTGTGTTTTTAATCACATGTATTAATATAATAAGTATAATCTATTAATAAATTTATAAACTTCTATAAAGCAGTTAAGAAAATAAACTGAGGAACAGACTGAGTAAAAATATGCAAAAACATCTGAAAAAATTCTTGTATACAGAATATATGAAAATATCCTACAGTTTAATAAGAAAAAAAGACAACCAATTAAAAAATGGGCAAAAGACATGAACAGACATTTCACAAAGGAAGGGTCACCAAACACATGAAAAAGAACCCAACAGCTAGACATAAGGGAATTGCAGATTAAAACCACATTGAGAATGATCATAACAGCTTTATTCAAAATAACCCCAAACTGAAATAACCCTGGAGATTAAATAAATTGTGGTGTATTTAAACAACAAAATACCACTCATCAATAAAAAGTAATGAACTACTGATATATACAGTTGTGTTTCCTGAGTGAAAGGAACTGGACACAACAGAAACATGGTATGTTTCTATTTATATAAATTTCTGGAACAGGCAAAAATTAATCTGTAGTGGAAAAAAGTCTAAATTGCCTTTGGGAGGATGAAGGAGGAAGGATTGATTGGAAAGAACACAGGGAATTTTCTGGGGAGATGGTGATTTCAGTATCTTGTTGGGGTGTGGGTTATAACACAGGTATGAGTATTTGTCAAGATTCATAAAAGTCTACAGTTAATATTTTTATATTTTACTGTTTGCAAATTTTACTGAAAGAAAAAAGGACCTTAAACAAAATTGAAATCTGCTTTTTTGCAATGGAATGAGTTAGCAACTAAGGATATGAATTAAGCAATTTTTAAAGCACTTTTTGTGTATTCTAGGCTTGATTAAATAAGTAGGCTTATTCAAAGTAATGGTATCCAGGTTTTTCTTTTTTTTTTTTTTTTTTT
>NW_012106598.1:2188481-2207626 GCF_000951045.1 Mandrillus leucophaeus
GAATTTTGTCAAAAGCCTTTTCTGCATCTATTGAGATAATCATGTGGTTCTTGTCTTTGGTTCTGTTTATATGCTGGATTATGTTTATTGATTTGTGAATGTTGAACCCAGGTTTTTCATCTGTGGAGAAGGAGTTACAAGTATGTTAAAGAGAAAGTCTATATTTATTTGTCTATTTATTTCTTTTTTGAGATGGAGTCTTGCTCTGTCATACAGACTGGAGTGCAGTGGTGCAATCTCACCTCACTGCAACCTCTTTGTCCCAGGTTCAAGAGATCCCCCTGCCTCAGCCTTCTGAGTAGCTGGGATTACAGGCACCCACCCCCATGTCTGGCGAATTTTTGTATTTTTAGTAGAGACTGGGTTTCAGGTTCATTATGTTGGCCAGACTTGAACTCTTGACCTCAGGTGATCTGCCTGCCTCAGCCTCCGAAAGTGCTGGGATTGCAGGCGTAAGCGACTGCACCTGGCTGAGGAAGACTATATTTAATGGTAGGCTGTCATGGAGGAAAAAAAAAAAAAAAAAGAGGAAGACTATAATACATCTTGGTATTGTATTTGAATTGAAGGTATCAGAATGAACTCATGGTTTTTAATACAAAGATATATGTCACATTTAAACCTTTTTGTTCATATTGTTGCCATTTTCTTCTTACTTAACATTAGTACTTTTGTTGAATTTAGACACTAGGTTGAGACATTATGCCCCGCTGCTGCTCTATTGATGATATATTGAAGTTTATATAGGTTAATGGGTTTTTTTTTTTGTTTTTTTTTAAGAATCCTTTCTTTGTATGAAATTTTACTCTGGAGCTTAAGATGTAAAAAATTCAACTTACATATTGAAATGCTCAGATGGAATTGGGGAGATATGCAGCCTAGTAGTTTGCATTTGGTCTCTGCGTGGCAGATGTTTGGATAAACAATGGATATCTTTTGATATGTTAGATATTAAGTTCTCAATAAGCACAGTGTGGCTTTTTAACTGTATTATTGCGTAGCATCAAATAGTATCTAATACTTAGTACTTGCGTAATAAATGTGGACTTAAATTGGGTATTTTTTCTTTTCAATCGTAGTGTTTCAGAGTGTTGGAAAATCTTAGTAACTGATATATAAATGTATTTTTTCATAAATGTAGTATTGAAGTAACAAAGGTAATCCTTAAGTAAAGTATAAGTATTCGTTTTTTAAAAATGACTATATTGAGGTATAATTTACATACCATAAAATTATCTGTTTTTAAGCATACAATTCAATGATTTTTAATAAATTTACCAAGTTGAGCATTCATCAACAAAATCATATCACCCCAGTTAGATCCTCTTTGTTACAATTAATCCGAATTCTTACTCCAACTTCAAGGAACTGTAGATTTACTTTCTATATCTCTAGAAATAGGAAACATCTCTAGACTTGTTTTGTCCCTGGAATCTATAATATGTGGTCTTTTATTTCAGGGTTCATCTGCCTTGTAACATGTATTAGTACTTCACTTCTTTTTATTGCTAAATAGTATTCAGTTGTTTGGATAGACCACTTTTTATTTATCCATTCACCAGTTGATAGACATTTGTGTTGCTTACACTTTTAAGGCTATTATGAATAGTGCTGCCATGAACATGTAGTCTTTGTGTGGACTTAATGGTTTCATTTCTCTTGGGTGGATACCTACAGGGGGATTGTTGGATTATATAGTAAATATATGTTTGACTTTTTAAGAAACTGCCAATCTGTTTTGCAATATGATATCATTTTACATTCCTTCTAACAATGTATGATGTCCACAACCTTGCTGACATTTGTTATTGACTGTCTTTTTGATTATGTCCATTCCCCACTGGAATGGGGTTTTATAAGAATTTAATTTTATAAGAATGGTAGTTTTATAAGAATTCATTTTTGTTTGCTTAGTTCATTTTAAGATTTTGGATTTTATGTATAGTAATAAGACATTTATTACATTTTTATTTTAGTGGTAGGCAGCTTTTACTTCTTGTATTTTCCTGTTTTTCATCTAATATTTAAATTCAAATAAAACTATTTATTCCAGAAGTTTGAAAAATGTTATATATCTCAACAAACAGGATATAATTTGTATTTTATTTGCAAATGCTAAAATCATTGTAATTAAAAATATATGACAAAAGCTGGCCAGGCGTGGTGCCTCACCTTGGTGTAATTCCAGCACCTTGGGAGGCAGAGACTGGTAGATCACTTCAGGTCAGGAGTTTGAGACCAGCCTGACCAACATGGCAAAACCCCGTCTCTACCAAAAATACAAAAATTAGCCAGATGCAGTGGCGCACTCCTGTAATCTCAGCTTCTCGAAAGACTGAGGCACAATAGTCGCTTGAACCTGGGAGGCGGAGGCTGCAGTGAGCCGAGATTATGCCATTGCACTCCAGCCTCAGTGACAGAGCAAGACTCTGTTTCAATAAAAAGAAAAAAAATTACAAAAGCTAATGGATATTGAAAAAGATACTCTGATACACTGCTGATGAATGTGAAAATTCAGTGTGATATCATGTATGCATTAAAAAGACCACTGTAGCTGGAAACCATCATTTTCAGCAAACTATCGCAAGAACAGAAAGCCAAATACTGTATCGCATGTTCTCACTCATAGGTGGGAATTGAACAATGAGAACACTTGGACACAGGAAGGGGAACATCACACACCGGGGCCTGTTGTGGGGTGGGGAGAGGTGATAGGGATAGCATTAGGAGATATAGCTAACGTAAATGATGAGTTAATGGGTGCAGCACACCAACACGGCACATGTATACACATGTAACAAACCTGCACGTTGTGCACATGTACCCTAGAACATAAAGTATTAAAAAAAAGATCACTGTAGAAGCATTTGTATTCATGTAAAGATCTTAGTGATCTCTAAGATATATTGTTTACTCATATCAAGTAGGCTGTAGACGTACACCTATGTATATATTCTCATTAAAATCATAAATGTATAATTGAATGCATGAAATGAGTATGCAGAGGTCTGCAGGGATGTATGATAAACTCATAAAAAGTTGTTACCTATAGGATGTGGAGTTGGGAGTAAATAGTATTAACTTTTCATTTTATCTATTTAATTTTTTAAAACTTTTAAAACTTTTTTTTCTTTTCATTGAGTATTGATGTGTAAGTTGTCACTGTGTAAAGAAATATACATTTCTTAGCTTTTTAAACTTTTCATTTCTAAGTTGAGTTAGTGAAGAATTGTACTAATTTTATTTTGGAAAAAGTGAACTAATCTTATTTTACTGTACAGGATATGAGTAATAACAAAAATACATTTTTGGAACCAATTTGTAGGTTCAAACTTTGCATTTTGGGACTCTATATAAATCTTTAGATCCAGCTGTTGCTGAGAATATTCTTTCAATTGCTATGAGGTGTGTTGATTTTAAAAGAATGGATGGCTGTTCCTCAAGTGTACATATGGCAAAAATTTAATAGTATCCCTATGAACTTGAATGGATTGTTTAATTTCTTTACATCAAGTAGTAAGAACTACACTTCCATCGTTTTTATTTAACATTTAGAAGAAGGAATTTTTTTTTTAAATAGAAATGCCAGTTTGGTCCTGAAATTTCATCAGCTCTCTGTTATAGTTTGTCAACAAATGGTACAAGCAAAGTCTTTCAAAGTATTTGTTAATTAGGCCATATTCATTTTTAGTCTTTGCTACTATACAATCAAGACCTACTTGTTTCTATTTCCTTTAATTTATCCTGGAGTTTGTCCAAGTTGAGTTTTAATGAGTTGTTTATCCCACTAGTTACACTAGGATTTATTTTTCCCTAGAGAGTAATGTTTGAATTGATAGTTTTTAAACCTATTCTGTAAAATGAACATATGTTCAGACTAAGACTTCTGGATATGAGGAATAGGCATGTGTTAAAGAAATTATTTTACATTCAACAGCTTAACTGTTAAAATGGAAATTTAGTGATATTTCAAAATATTAGGTAAGTCCAGAAGTTAGAAATTTTTAGTATGAATTTATATTGAACTGTTTTGTTTTAAGTAAAGTTTAATAAATATGTAGTGGTATAAATCACACGGAAAAATACACTTTTTATTGACATTTTAATGAGTCCCACAAATAGTTTAAATAAAGTTGTAAAAGCTGTTGATCTTTAAAAAATTTTTTGAGGTGAATATGGTATAATGTTATGGCTTGATGAATTGGTAATAGATACATTAAACTATTTGTTATTTTCTACATTTGTTAACTGGTTATAAATATTTCAAAATTGACAAAAGCAAAAGAGAAAAACCCCTCTTCATTGGTATTGTTACATTAACAGATAATTGTGTAAGATACCATCTCTTGCTAAGTCATTTCAGATTTATTTATGTCAGTTTAAATACTACTGGAGTATCTAACAGAAGTATAAATAGAATGTATTTTTATTTGTTGTGGGTTACAGCTGAAAAATAAACCACAAAGACATACCCTGTGTGTATAATTGGCGTGTTTATTTTTGAATTCTAACTTTTGTACAAAGTAAGCTTCTCGTTTGATATTAAAATAAATCTGAAGGATAGAATTTTTCCTTACCCTTGGGCATTACTACAATGTACAATAAATTAATCTTTCTGAATTTGCATGTGTTTAAGTTTTTATTCAAGTCTATGTTATCCATTTGGGAAAATTTTAGGTGATACAAGCTGGCTTGAAAGAGTACGATATACGGTAGCTGAATTTATTATGAAATAGTAAAGACCTGCTTGTAGAAAAAATGAATCCCGTCTATAATTTTGCCATATAAATACTTACTGCTGTAGTTATATGAACATGGCTCTTGCTACATGATAGGACCTCCTAATTGCCACAGAGTGCCTGAAGATAGATTAATTGTACATTTTTGTATTATAGGAGGTATTCCAAATGTCCGTGTTCTTTACTACTTATCACTAATAAAATGTGGGTTTTTGGCGCAGGGGTGAGGGGTGTTTCAGGAATTTGAACAGAAATTTGAGAACATAGTGGAGAGACCTAGTTAACTATTTTAAAATGCGTATAGAATACAAAGGAAAATGAGAAAGAAAAGGAAATGTCTTTAAAAATGGTCTAAATGTTGGAAAAGCAAAAGGAAATCATAAGGATAATTAACATTCAGGTTTATGAATTGAGTCATATTTGTTTATCCTTCTATTTCTTTTGATCTGTACTACTTTACCTGTTTGGTATAAGGGATCTTTTATTTACTGCATATGTATTTTCTGGTTCATTCTTTCTAATCCTTTGGCTTTTATAGCCAAATATGATCAGGATTGTAGATTGAGGGACACATTTAGGTAGTGTCACATGTTGCTATTAAGGATTTGAAAGTTGTTGGATGAGATAGTGGCTTTCTTATTGGGCAACTGTGTATTTGATTGATCTTACATACTGATTAAGAGAGATGGGTAGGCTGGCTGCAGTGACTCATGCCTGTAATCCCAACACTTTGGGAGGTTGAGGCAGGAGGATTGCTTGAGCCCAGGAGTTTGAGACCAGCCTGGGCAACGTAGTGAGATCCTGTCTCTATAAAAAAATAAAAATTAGCCAGGCATGCTCATATGCATCTATAGTCTCAGCTACTCAGGAGACTGAGGTGGGAGAATTGCTTAAGCCTGGGAGATGGAGGCTGCAGTGAAACGTGATCATGCTACTGCATTCCAGCCAGGGCTACAGAGTGAGACCCTGTCTTAAAAAGAGAGAGAGAGAGTGACAGAGACAGAGACAGACAGACGGAGGGGTGATCCTAGGCTTTTGTTTTTGTCATTTTGACTTTTTTATTTTTATTTTATTTTTTAGTGAGGGAAAGCATGGTATTTGAATCAGTTTTGCTAAGAACAGAGTTCTAATACTTTAGGGAGCTAGTTTGTTTTCACTGAGCTAAAATTTACAACATAAATTTCATCATTTTAAAGTGTACAATTAAGTGGTTTTTACTATATTCACAGTTTTGTGCAGTCATCACCACTATCTAATTCCAGAACATTTTCAAAACCTCAAAAAAGAAATTCTGTCTCTATGAGTCTGGACATTTTATATTAACAGAATGATATAATATGTGACTTTTTGGTCTGATTTCTTTCAGTTAATGTAATGCTTTAAAGGTTCTTCCATGTTATAGCATGTATCAGTGTTTCATTTTTTATGACCGGATAATATTCCTTTTGTGGATCAAATACATTTTGTTTATTCATCAGTTGGGGTACGTTTGTGTTATTCTCATTTTTTGGCTAAGAATACTGCCGCAATGAACATTCATGTGCAATTTTTTTGGTATTAACGTGTTTTCAGTCCTCTTGGGTATGTATACACCTATGAATATAATTGCTGGGTCATATGGTAACTCAATGTTCATCTTTTTTACAAATTGCAAAATTGTGTTTTACATAGTAACTTATACCACTGTGTGTGATGTTCCAATTTCTACCTATTCGGGCCATACTTGTTATTTTCTGTTTATTTTTATTTTTTAAAATTACATCCCTTCTGACGGGTACAAAGTGGTATCTAGTGGTTTTCATTTTCATTTCCCTGATGTCTAACAATGTTGAGCATTTTTACCTGTGCTTATTGGCCATTTGTATATCTTCTTTGTCAAGTGTCTTTTCAGGTCCTACGTTCAGTTTAAAAATTGGGCTGTGTATCTTGTTCTTGTTGAATTATGAGAGTTTTTTTTTTATATTCTGGAAACTAGACCCTTATCAGATAAATGATTTGCAAATATTTCTCCAATGCTGTAACTTGCCTTTTCATTTTCTTGATAGTATCTCTTGATTCACAAAAGTTCAAAATTCGAATGAAGTCCAATTTATCTTTTTTATTTTGTGGCTTTTGCTTGTTATAGATAAGCAACTATTGTCTAATTCAAGATTGTGGAGATTTATAACTCTGCCTACTTCTAAGACCGTTGTAGTTTTACCTCTTTCATCCATTTTGAATTTTTGTGTATGACTTGAGGTATTAGTCCAAATTTATTCTTTTGTATGAGCATATCCAGTTGTTCCAAAACCATTTGCTGAAAATACTGTTCTTTTCCCATTGATTGTTCTTGACATCCTTATCAAAAATCAATTGACCATAGATGTATGGCTTTATTTCCATTGTCAATTTTAGTGCATTCATCTACATGTTTTATCTTTATGCAAGTATGATACTGTTTTAATTACTGTCCCTTTGTAGTAAGTTTTGAAATTGGGAAGTGTGAGTTTTCCAACTTTGTTCTTCTTTTTAAAGATTGTTTTTGCTATTTGAGGTCCCTTGCAACTCCATATGAATTTTGGGGTTACCTTGTTCATTTTTTCAAAATAGGTAGCTGGGGTTTTGATAGGGATTGAATGGAATCTGTTGATCAATTTGGAGAGTGTTGCCATTTAAAAAATGTTAAGTTTTCCAATCCATAAACATGGGATGTCTTTCCATTTTTTTAAGTCTTTTAAAATTTCCTGCAACAATATTTTGTAGTTTTAAGTGTGCAAATTTTACACTTCTTTGTTAAATTTATTCCTAAGTATTTTTTTTTTTTTTTTTAGTACTGTTAATGGAATTGTTTTCTTAATTTCAGTTTTGGGTTGTTCGTTGTAAGTGTACATTTACTAAAGTGTTTTTTGTGTAATTGCCTTGTGTCTTGCAACCTTGGTGAACTCACTTATTCATTTTTTCCCCTCACTTCTTAAAAGGAAAAAAAAATAGAGATGGGGTTTTGCCATGTTGCCCAGTCTGGTCTTGAACTCCTGAACTCAAACGATCTGAAATGACAGAAATAGAATTCAGAATATGGTTAGAAACAAAGATCACCAAGATGCAGGGGTATGTTGTAACCCAATCCTAGGGAGCTAAGAATCACAGTAAGACAATACAGCCACTGACAGACAAAATAGCTAGTGTAGACAAGAACTACCTGATAAAGCTGAAAAACACACTACAAGAATTTCATAATGCAATCACAAGTATTAGTGGCAGAATAGACCACTCAGAGGAAAGAGAGCTTGAATGTTGACTTTCTGAAATAAGACAGTCAGACATGAATAGAGAAAAAAAGAATAAAAAGTTATGAACAAAACCTCTGAGCAATATAGGATTATGTAAAGAGACTAAATATATGATCCATTGGTGTCCCTGAAAGAGATGGGGAGAATGGATGCAACATGGAAAACATATTTCAGCGTATGATTCATGAGAACTTCCCCAATCTAGCTAGAGCCAATATTCCAATTCAGGAAACGCAGAGAACCTCTCTGTGAAGTAATATACTTCACAAGAAGATCATCTCTAAGACACATAATCATCAGATTTTCCAAGGTCGAAATGAAAGAAAATATGTTAAAGGCAGCTAGAGAGAAACGTCAAATCACCTTCAAAAGGAAGCACATCAAAACAAAAGTGAATCTCTCAGGAGAAATCCCACATGCCAGAAGAGATTGGTGGTCACTATTCAACATTCTTAAAGAAAAGAAATTCCAACCAAGAATTTCTTATCTGGTCAAACTAAGCTTCGTAAGTGAAAGAGAAAGAAGATCCTTTTCAGACAAGCAAATGCTGAGAGAATTTGTGACTCCCGGACCTGTCTTAGAAAAGCTCCTGAAAACACTAAATATGAAAAGGAAAGACCATTACCAGGCACTATAAAATAACACTTAAGTACACAGAACAGTGACATTATAAAGCAACCATACAAACAAGTCTCCGTAGTAAACAGGTAACTTAATGATGACAGGGTCAAATCTACACATACCAATACTAACCTTGAATGTAAATAGGCTAAATTCTCCAATTAAAAGGCACAGAGAGGCAAACTAGATAAAAAACCAAGTCCCAGTGGAAGGCTGTCTTCAAGAGACCCATCTCACATGCAGTATGACACCCACAGACTACAAATGTCAGTTAGGCCAAATTGATTCATAGTAGTGTTTTTGTTTTTAATTCTTTACTTACGTTCTATTTGTTTTATCAGTTCCCGAGAGAGGAGTATTGAAATCTTCAGGTTTTCGATTTGTCTATTCCTGTTTTCAGTTATGTATTTTAAAAAATGTATGTATTTCGGACATCTGTAGTGCCTACAAACTTAATTAACCATGTTATCATTATGAAAAAATCTCTCTCTATCCATGGTAATAGTCTTTGTTCCAAAGTTTACTTTGTCTAATATTAATGCATGACTCTTTTTTGATTAGAATTATGTGGTATTTCTTTTGCTGGTTCGTTTACTCCTTCATGCTCCTATCCCCTTTATTTTTAACCTATATACTTTATATTTAAAGTGGATATATAGTTGGTCGTTTTTTTTTTTTTCAATATAATCTGAGCATCTCTTCCTTGAACTTGTATGCTTAAGTGTTTCAGACTTAACATAATACCATCTTTTGGGGTTTAGTTCTAGTATCTTGCTGTTTGTTTTCTAGTTGTCCCATCTATTGTTTGTTTTCTTTTTTTCTTTTCCCAACTTTATTTAGATTGATTCCGTTTCATCCTCTCTATTTCATTCTTATTCCACTCTGTCTCCACTATTGCCTTTATTAGTTTTACCTTTTAGTTTTATGGCTTTAGTTGTCCTTGGTTTTACAGTTTACATCTTTTACTTATCACAGCTATCTTCAAATAATGTTATTCTGTGTCATACATTGTGTAAGAACCTCCATTTCCCTCTTCCTATCCTTGGCTATTGGCATTATGCATTCTACTTTTACATATGTTATAAACTCTGTGTTGTTATGATTTTTGCTTTAAACAGTTAATTCTTAATCTTGTTAGAAGATGAGAATGTTTCTTTCTCCTTCTTCTTCTTCTTCTTTTTTTTTTTTTTTTAATTCACCCATATATTTACCATTCCCAGCACTCTTCACATTTCTTTGTGTAGAGCCACAAATGTTTCCATCTGGTATCACATTCATTTAGCCTGAAGAATATTCTTTAACATTTTTTTGTAGTACAGATATGCTGGTGAGGAATTCTTCCCAGTGTTTAGTCATAAAAAAGCTCTTTTGCTAACATTTTTAAAAGATTTTTTTCTGAATTTTGGATTCTAGGCTGACCGTTTTTCTTTTTTCTTTCTGCATTTCAGTCATGTTATTCTGTTGTCTTCTGTTGTGCATGATTTCTGATGAAGAGTCTGCTTTCATTTTCTAGGTTTGTTTCTTTACATGTGATGTGTTTTTCTCCTTAACACTAGTTTTCAGCAATTTGATTAAAGAAACACGTGATGTATTTTTCTCCTTAACACTAGTTTTCAGCAATTTGATTAAAGAAACACGTGATGTGTTTTTCTCCTTAACACTAGTTTTCAACAATTTGGTTATAATGTGCCTTGCTGTGTTTTTAATTCTCTTCTGCTTGGGGTTTGTTGAACTTCTGGGATATTTGGGTTTATAGTTTTCTTCAAATTGCTTGATAGTGTCCCACATCCCACATCCCATTAAAGCTTTGTTCAGTTATTTTAGTCTCTCTCTCTCTCTTTTTTTTTATTTTTTATTTTTTGAGACGGAGTCTCTCTCTGTCGCCCAGGCTGGAATGCAGTGGCATGATCTCGATCTAGGCTTACTGCAGTCTCCGCCTCCTGAGTTCAAGCAATTCTCCTGCCTCAGGCTCCTGAGTAGCTGGGATTACAAGCATGCGCCACCACGCCCAGCTAATTTTTGTATTTTTAGTAGAGACGGGGTTTTACCATGTTGGTCAGGCAGGTCTCAAGCTCCTGACCTTGTGATCCGCCCGCCTTGGCTTGCCAAAGTGCTGGGATTACAGGCGTGAGCCCCCGCGCCGGGCCTATTTTAGTGTTTTATCTTTCCTGGTCCTTGATTTCCTGGGAACTCCTCAGAGACTAGTCAGGTAGTGGGAGAAGAGAGGGAGGCGTTTGTTCCTACATTTCTGTCTGCTGCATGTATGATTGCAAAGTAGTTTGCTGGTGTCTCATGCTATGCGTGGTGGCTTTAGGCAATGCAAATGAAACTGTGCCTTGAATTGGTCTCCATAGCAGTGGCCAGAATACGAGGTAGGGTGAGAAGCTTTTTAGGTGATATACAAGAGATGTTCTGTACTCTCCATGTGTGGTTACAGTTGGGAAAATGACAAATGATGGAGGGTTTGTGAGGTTGAGGAAAGAGCAGGTTACAGTCTACTATAGTAGCATCCTGATTTTTTTTGTATCTATCTTTTGTTTTATTGTTCTTCTATTTTATCTTGCACGCTTAATTAACCTTCAGTATAAACTTGTTGCTCACAAACATATTGAAATATTTCCTTACTTTGAGGCTTTGTTATTTAGAAAATTTAATTACGTAATTCACTTTATTCATAGACAAAACCAAATGAATAAGGGATCAACAAATTAGATATTCCAGGGCAGAAATTTTAAAAATGATTTTCCATGTTACTATCAAGTAGAGTCTGCATATAATGTAAATACTTCATAAATACTTCTGAGAGAAAGGATTAGGATAGAGGGCTGTGGATCAGGTTGCCTGGATTTAAATTCTAATTTTTCCTTTTTTTAGTAGTATGACATTTGATACCTTAATATATCTGTGTGTGTCTTGGTTTTCCCATTTGAAAAACTAGTATAATGATAGTACCTCCCTCATAGAGTTGTTATGGCAGGATTCAACGTGTTAATAGATAAAAGAAATTTAGAACAATGCAGATTTGCTAGTAAATCCTTTCTAAGTGTTAACAAGCACTATTTTTATTTTTACTTAGAATGATTGCCTTGATTATGTAGTAATTGCTTGAGCAGTGTATGTGTAGGTGAATATGTGTGTATGGACATCATTCTAGTTTGTATTTTTATATTTTATTATTCAGAGTTCCTGAAATAGTGAAACTTAAAGTTAGCAGAATTGCATATCTATTTTGTTTAATCACATTTTAAAATACTTTGGATGTATACCCTTTCTTCCCTTGCAACCTAAGTCATTTAGTATTTTGTTGTCTGTAAATACTGTTTATTCTATTGTGATTCTTTCTGTTTTCTTGTGCAGGACCAAAAGATCTCAGATTGCTATAACTGAAGGTATATTTGAACTTCCAAATCTCACAATTCAAGCTACAAGAGCACAGACACTTCTCTTGCAAGCAATATATCAAAGTTGGTCTCATCTTGGAAGTGTCAGCTCTTCTGCAGTGATTGAAGCTTTGATAAATGAAGTCTTCCTAAGTATAGGTAAGAGCACAATCTTTTTGATAAGTATATGGAAAATTTGTGTTAGAGGCAACTAATATTTTATTATGAAAATCATATGTCTAGCATGGTCAACTTAAATTGTAATACGTTTCTGTGAATGTAGATATTTATAGTTTATGCTTAAAATCCAGATTATGAGTTAAGCCATCCAGTTTTATTTCCTCGTACCTATTTCTGTGTGTGTTTCATAATTGCAAAAGATTATTTTTCACCAGCTTCTTGTATAATTTACCCTTTGGATAACTTTTGAGGGTATCAATGTATGTTTTTGAAATGATAACCAAATTATAAGTACAGTATTTTTTATTATACTGGTAAAATGAAATAAATTCTTACTTGTAATACTTGGTTAGTTTGGTAAACAAATTTTTTGTGTGTGTGTGTTTGAAAAGCATTAATCTGACACCCTTAATGAGTTAATTAACTACTAAAAATACAAATTTCTGCTTTGATGTCACTATAAGAGATATCTTCTTATCATTCAGTTTGCATGTAAATAAAAAATTATAGAAGCTTTTTAAAGTTGTTTCAGTTCAAAATAATAATGTTATATTTGTCAGTAACATGAAAGTAGTTTTTAAAGGTTATAATTTAAGTGTAATTATGCTTAAAGTAACATTATTTTTAATTTATCTGTTAAAATAAAGCAACTTTTGTTCTTATATGATGCTTTTGAAGGTTTTAATTTCAGACCTGACATACAAATTAGAGTTTTCTTATTTGGCCTACCCATTAACTAATGTAAAATACAGGTTGATTATCCCTTTTCCAAAGTGCTTGGTACCAGAGTGATTCGAATTTCAGATTTTTTTCAGATTTGGAATATTTGCCCTTACATAATGAGATATACTGGAGTTGTGACTCAAGTCTAAATATGAAATTCATTTGCATTTCATTTACATCTTATACACATCGTCTGAAGGCAATTTTATACAATATTTTTAATAATTTGTGTGACTTAATCACATGAGGTCAGGTGTGGAATTTTCTACTTGTATCATGTCAGTGCCCAAAGAGTTTTGAATTTTGGAGCATTTCAGATTTGGGGTTTTCAGATTAGGGATGCTCAAGTTGTAGTAGTTCTGGTACTGGCTTTTAGCATTATATAAAGAATAACAAGATAAATGTTGCAGTAGGCTAGAGGTTCTTCACTTGGAGCTTATGAAAGGACTTAAGAGTTTTCTGAATCCCTGGAAGTAGCATGCAAATTTTATTGTGTATATAAACACACACACAGACATACATATTTGTATCCTCTTTTTGAATTGAACTTACTGCTCCTAACTGAAACTTTGTACCCTTTGAACAGCATCTTCCTATTACACACCAACCCCCACTCCATTCCGCCTACATTTGGTAACCACCATTCTACTCTAACCACCATTCTACTCTCTACTTCTATGAGTCTGACTTTTTTAGATACCACATTTAAGTGAGATCCTGCAGTACCTGGCTTATTTCAGTTAGTGTAATGTCCTCCAGGTTCAACTGTGTTGTCTTAAACGACAGACTTTCCTTCTTTTTTTAAGGCAGAATAGTAATCTATTGTGGATATATGCCATATTTTCTTTATCCACTCATCCCTTGATGGACACTAATACTGATTCCATATCTTGGCTGTTGTACAGTGAACACGGGTGTGCAGATATCTCTCTAACATGACTTCATTTTCTTTGGACGTATACCCAGAAGTGGGATTGGTGGATCATATGCTATTTATATTTTTAGATTTTTGAGGAACTTCCATACCATTTTCCATAATGGTTGTACTAATTTTCTTTTTTCTTTTCTTTTTTTTTTTGTTTTTTTGAGACGGAGTCTTGCTCTGTTGCCAGGCTGGAGTGCAGTGACACGATCTCGGCTCACTGCAACATCTGCCTCCCAGGTACAAGTGATTCTCCTGCCTCAGCCTCCTGAGTAGCTGGGACTACAGGTGTGCGCCACCATGCCCAGCTAATTTTTTGTATTTTTAGTAGAGACGGGGTTTCACCGTGTTGGCCAGGATGGTCTCTATCTCTTGACCTCATGATCCGCCTGCCTCAACCTTCCAAAGTGCTGGGATTACAGGCGTGAAGGTTGTACTAATTTTCATTCCCACCAATGGTATTCTCTTTTTCTCCATATCCTTGCTAACACTTACCTTTCATCATTTTGAAAATGGCCATTCTAACAGGTATGTGGTTATATCTCATTGTGAATTTAATTTACATTTCTCTAGTAATCAATGATGTTGAGTATGTTTTCATAAACTTGTTGGTCATTTGTATGAACCATTTAGATGTTGGCCATTTGCATTGTTCATTTGTCACCATTTGTCATCTGTCGGCCATTTGTCACCTTTTGAGAAATGTCTGTTCAGGTCCTGTGCCATTTTAAAATTGCGTATTCGTTTTCTTATTATTGAGTTGAGTTCCTTAGATATTTTGGATAACAACTCTTTATCAGAGGGATGGTTTGCAAATTTTTCTCGCAGTTTCTGTGTTCTTCCTTCGTTCTGTTGTTTCTTTTGCTGTGCAGAAGATTTTGTTTGATGCAGTTCCATTTTTCTGTTATTGCTTTCATTTCCTGTGCTTTCAGGGTTATAGTCAATGCCCAGACCAATGAAGCTTTGTCCGTAAGTTTCTTCTAGTAGATTTACAGTTTCAGGTCTTATATTTAAGTCTTTAATCCCTTCTGAGTTGGTTTTTCCTCATGGTGTTAGATAAGGATTCAATCTCATTGTTCTGCATGTAGATAATCCAGTTTTCCCAGCAGCATTTATTGAAGAATCTGTTCTTTCCCTATTGTATATTCTTGGCATCTTCATCAAAAATCAATTGTCCGTAAATGTGTGGGTTTGTTTTGAATTCTGTCTTGTTTTGTAGGTTGATGTGTCTGTCTGTCTTCATGACAGTACCATGCTGTTTCGATTGCTATTGCTTTTTAGTATAAAGTCAGATAGTGTGATTTTTTTCAGCTTTATTCTTTTTTGTTTAAGATTGCTTTGGTTCTTTGAGGTATTTTATTCCATATGAATTTATGGATTTTTTTTACTATTTCTGTGAAAAATGACATTAGAATTTTGATAGGGGTTGCATTGAATCTGTAGCTTGTTTTGGGTAACATGGACATTTTAACATTAGTTCTCTCATTTCAGTAGAACAGAACACGTTTCCATTTATTTGTGGTTTTTTTTTTTTTAGTTTTTTTTTTAATCACTGTGTTATACTTTTCAGTACATAGATCTTTCATATCCTTGGTTAAATTTATATCTATGTATTTTTGTTTTTGCTATTATAAATGGGATTGTTTTCCTAATTTCTTTTATGGATAGTTTTAGTTTTGGACATGTTAATGCATAAAAATGGTACTGATTTTTACATGTTGATTTTGTAACCTACATCTTTACTGAATTCATTTATCAGTTCTAAAAGTTTTTGGATGGAGTCTTTAGGGATTTTTTTTTTTTTTTTTTTTTTTTTGATTTGGAGTCTCCCTCTTTCACCCAGGCTGGAATGCAGTGGTGTGATCTTGGCTTACTGCAACCTCCATCTCCTGGGTTTGTAACTGGGATTACAGGCACGTCACCCCACCCGGGTAGGTTTTTTGTATTTTTAGTAGAGATGGGGTTTCACCATGTTGGTCAGGGTGGTCTTGAACTCCTTACCTCAAGTAATTCACCCACCTTGTCCTCCTAAAATACTGGGATTACAGGTGTGAGCCACTATGCCTGGCCGGGATTTTTACATAAAAGATCATATTGTCAACAAGTAGAGACAATTTAACTTCTTTTTTTTCTATTACAATACCTTTTATTTCTTCCTCTTGATTAGTTTTTCTGAATAGGACTTCCAGTACTGTGTGGAAAAGAAGTAGTGAGAGTGAGCATTCTTGTCAGGTCACTATCTTTAAAGATTTCAACATTTCACTCTTCCATATGATGTTAGCCATGGGCTTGTTCTATATGTCCTTTATTGTGTTTAGGTACATTCGTTCCATACCTAATCTGTTAGTAGTTTTGATCATGAAAGGCTGTTGAATTTTATCAAATGCTTTTTCTGCATCTATTGGGATGATGATATGACTTTTGTCCTTTATTTTGTTAATGTGATGCATCATATTTATTGAGTTGTATTTGTCAAACCATCCTTGCATCCCGTGGATAAATACCACTGTATCATGGCAAAAGATTATTTTAATGTGTTGTTGAATTTCATTTAATATTTCGTTAAGAATTTTTACATCTATGTTCGCCAGAGATATTGGTCTGTAAGTTTGTCTTCTTGTAGTGCCCTTTTCTGGCTTTGGTATGAGGGTAATGCTAGCCTTCTAAAATGAGTTTGAAAGTATTCTCTCTTCAGATTTTTGGAAGAGTTTGAGAAGTGATCAATGTTAGTGGTTCTTTAAATGTCTGGTAGAATTCATCCACTTTTCTTTGATGGGGACTTTTTGTTACTGATTCACTCTTCTTACTCATTATTGGTCTACTTGTATTTTCCATTCTTTCGTGATGAAGTCTTGATAGGTTAAATGTGTCTAGGAATTTATTAATTTCTTTTAGCTTATCCAATCCATTGATGTAGTGTTGTTCATAGTAGCCGCTTATGATGAGTCTACATATTTCCATTGTTTCTATCAGCTGTAATCTCTCCACTTTTATTTTTAATTTTATTTATTTGAGCATGCTCCTTTTTCTTAGTCTATTGAAGGGTTTATCTTGTCAAAAATCCAACTCTTATTTTTATTTTTAAAATTGTTTTCCTAGTCTCTGTGTATTTCTGTTTTGATATTTGTGATTTTCTTTCTCCTGCTGACTTTAGACCTTTTTTTAGTTCCTTGAAGTATAATGTTTGATGATTTATTTGAAATATTTGTTTTTTTATTTAGGCATGTATTGCTGTAATCTTCTTTCTTAGAACTACTTCAGCTGCATTTCCTAGGTTGTGTATTTTGTGTTTCCATTTTCAATTGTCTCAAGATACTTTTTGATTTCATCTTTACCTGTTGGTAATTTAGGAACATGTTGTTTGATTTTCACATATTTGTGATTTTCCCCAAGATTTATTTTTGGGGTGGTGAAAATATTCTGTGATTATATAGTTGTGATGGGATTCATAACCTTGCATCAGGTTGATACAAAAGTAATCACCATTAATTTGAATGGCAAAAAACACGATTACATTTGTACCAACCTAATATATATGGTAAAATCCATTTAATTAGCACACTTTGAAAAAATGAGGGTTATGTTATATGAATTTTGTCTTCAAAAAACGTTTTAATTTGATGATTATTTAAGTAGACTATGTTATTGCCAGTCTTTTGGCCATTATTTTATATGGATTTACTATTCAAAATCTTACCTTTTTGATGCTAGCCCATCTATAAGTTAACTCTACAGTAACATCTTCCTTGGCATTAGCACTTATCACTGTCTGAAACTGTCTAATTCATTTATTTGTTTATTTGCTAAATTTCTATTTCCTGTGATGTTTTCTTCAGAGTATTTTTTGGTTTATTGTCTCACAATATTAATGTATTTTTAAAATTTAAAATTTTTATTTTTGTTAATTGGCTTAGATAGCCTGAGCATTCATATTAGTAAGCTCATGAAATAATTTGCTTTTATAATTTTTTTTCCTAGCCAAACCTATTCCATTTTTACTTTTCTGAATTTATGAAATGGACTGTGCTATGAAAAAGCGTTTTATTTGAAATTTCCTTTTCTACAAATATTCTGTGTTTAAAAGAATGCTGGCATATGTATTGAAAAATTCATCAGGCAAGTGACAACAGATTGTTATTTGTAACCTGATGTTCTGTCATTTAGAAACCTAAAATTAGTGGGACTAATTTTTGCATAGTGAGGAGTTGAAGAAATTAAAATGATGTTAAGACGTTTCTTTGCCAAATAATTTTATTTTTATCAAATGAAATACCTACAAAATTTATAACAGATTAAAGAGAAACCATCAGCTAAGACAGTTTTAAAAAGCCAGATTTCCAGGTGGCCAGTTTTCTTGTCTTCCCTGACACGACCCCCAAAAAACAAAACCTCATTCTGTGCTTTGTATTCTTACTGAGTGCTTAAAGGATTGTGCCTTCAAATAGTTCTATCTAAAGATCCAGGAAATGTGTATGTGTATAGGGTGTAAAGTTTTAGCATTTTATTATTTTGCATCTGAGGACTCTCATTACACAGTACTCAGCACTGTTAAGCTTTGTTTAATATGTTTTGTGTAAGTATGTGATCCTTTGCTGTACGACTAGTTTCTATTTCCCGCATTAATAAAGAGATTATACAAGTTGTGTACATTTTTGGATCTCTCAGACTTAGGTTCTGATAATGTGTGAAAGAAGAACTATTATTATTATCATTATTATTATTATATTTTTTGAGATGGAATCTCGCTCTGTCACCCAGGCTGGAGTGCAGTGGTGCGATCTTGGCTCACTGCAAGCTCCATCTCCTGGGTTCATGCCATTTTCCTCCTGAGTAGCTGGGACTACAGGTGCCCGCCACTATGCCTGGCTAATTTTTTGTATTTTTAGTAGAGATGAAGTTTCATCGTGTTAGTCAGGATGCTCTCGACCTCCTGACCTTGTGATCCGCCCACCTCGGCCTCTCAAAGTGCTGGGATTACAGGCGTGAGCCACCGCACCCAGCCCAGAACCATTATTTTTAAAGTCTACGTTTGACTGTACACCACCTTTCATCATAATCTCATGCCTCTAGCCTACCCTCCTACTTGCTGTCTTAATTCATATTATTGATAGTTACCGACCAACAGTATCCAGTTTTTTCCTGTGTATGGCTTTTTCTTCTATCTGGAACCCAATTCTGTTTGATTACATTCTCCTACATTTTCCTCTCTTTGAGTACTAGTTTTATTTTAACACTAGTCTTTTTCCTTGAATTTAACACTATGCTAATTACAGTCTACTTGTACTTCAGAAAAATTACGTTTTTTTTTTTT
>NW_012106598.1:2208366-2263703 GCF_000951045.1 Mandrillus leucophaeus
ATCAAATAGACGCAATAAAAAATGATAAAGGGGATATCACCACCGACCCTACAGAAATACAAACTACCATCAGAGAATACTATAAACACCTCTACTAAAATAAACTAGAAAATCTAGAAGAAATGGATAATTTCCTGGACACTTACACTCTTCCAAAGACTAAACCAGGAAGAAGTTGAATCCCTGAATAGACCAATAGCAGGCTCTGAAACAGAAAAATTACATTCTCTTCCACATTCCTACCATTTTTTCAGGTATTCTCTCCTCCTCCATGTCAGAAATATTTTATTCTTTCTTTTCCTTTCCCTTCCTTCTGTTAAGTTTTTAAAAACAGTTTTATTTAGATAAAATTTTTGTACCACACTATTTATTCCTTTTCAGGTATGTAGTTTAGTGGTTTTTAATATATTCACAGAGTTGTGTATCCATTACCATAATCAATTTTAGAACGTTTCCAGCATCCCTGAATGAAGCCTTGCATTCCTTAGCTATCACTCCTGGAGCCTCCCATTTTCCCAGCAATAGGCAAATACTAATCTACTTTTTGTCTATATGGATGTGCCTATTGTGGACACTTCATATAAATGAATTACATAAAATGCAGTTCTTTGTGACTGCATATTAGTGCATTTTTCCACTTAGTATACTATTTCAGAGTGTGCCCTTATTATAGCATATGTCAGTGCTCATTCCTTTTTATTGCCAAGTAGTATTCCATTTTATCCATGTACCATATTTTGTTAATTCATTAATCAGTTGATGGACCTTTGCATTATTTCTATATCTGACTATTGTGAATAATGTTGCTTTGAACTTTCAAGTACAGGTCTTTTTTTTTTTTTTTTTGTGAATGTATGCTTTTATTTCTTTTGTGTATGTATACCTATACATATAATTGCTGGGTCATATGGTAATTTTATTTGTAACCTTTTGAGGAGCTGCCAGACTGTTTTCTAAAACAGCTGTATCATTGTACTTTCCATTGGCAATGTGTGATGGTTCTAATCTCTCCACATCCTCATCATATTGTTATCTGTCTTTTGTGTTCCAGCCATCATTGTAGGTGTGAAGTGGCATCATTATGGCTTTCCTTTTCATTTCCCTCATGGCTAATGATGTCGAGTATCTTTTCATGTGTTTATTAGCTATTTATATCTCTTCTATGGAGAAATTTTTCAAATCCTTTGCTTATTTTAAGATCTGCCTCTTTTATCTTTTTCTTTTAAAATGTGAGAATTCTTTATATATTTTAGATAAAAGTTTCCTATCAGATATGGTTTGCAAATGTTTCCTGTAATTTTGTGGGTTATCTTTTTACTTTTTTGATGGTGACTTTTGTCTAAGTTTTTTCATTACCCTCAAGTACATCTTCTTTACACTGGACCTTGTTATCATTTAGAAATGGTTTATCCCTTTGATACTGATACTGATTCTTCGTCATCATCATTACTTTTAGTCCTTTTATTTTTTTCATTTTATTAATATCACAGAATCCTTTTTGGTCTTACTCTTTAGCTTCATTCCCATTGGCCAACATTATCTATGATGCTATAATTTTAGACTATTTTTTTCCTTTCTCTGTTTATCTTTGTTTTCTCCATGCCTATTCTGTCATTCGTTTGCAAATAAGAAATGTGTGTATGTTTCACTTTTACTACCACCAAAATAACAGTATCTGACCTGAATTAAACTGTTACTGATGTTTGATAATTCTTATAAAATGCATGTGTATAATTGAGTTCCTATTTTTACCATTTCTTTCATTATAAATTATGGTTTATTAGCGAGTTTTGAAATCAACTTCCTTGATTACTACTAAGAATTTGAAAAGACTAGAATAGAAACTTTGTGCCTCAGTCTTCTCATTCTAAATGTTGGACTAATGTGCCACAAAAGCAATAACAAATTTAACTTCAAGCATCAAAACTGCAAAGTGCTTTTAGTGAGAAAATTTTTTCTTTGATAAATGCTATATCACAAAAGTGAGAGATAAATTTTCATTGTTGAATCAGTCACTAATTTCTATTTTGTGAATGAGTTTAAGAGGCTTTAGGAGAATATCTGTGGATGTTGAGTTATGTTTTATAATGCTACAATGATGAATCCTTCTTCCTCAGCTCTTGCAAAAATCAAATTAAAAGTATATTAAAATAAAAAAAGTTATATGCTGGTGCTTGCTAGGGATTTGATTTTGTGCATTGAATATTATTAATCTTTATGTTACATATAAATACTGGTTTAGTGTCTTAGTATCTCTGTTGCATATTATTTTCACTTTTCAACTATTGACACTTAGGAAAGATCACTGAATTGGAGTGTGAAGACTTTCTCAATAACTATAGGTATGACTAAATAAAGGTCAGTTTGTTTCATTAAGTTTTAGTTAATTTTCTCATCTATAAAATGATGAAAATATTTTTATAGCTGCTCATAGAGTTCTTGCGAATGCCAAATATATTATTGTCTGTGGGCTTAATCTGTTCTTCTTGTCGTAGACATAGGCCTTGCTGGAATCATCTATCTGAAGATATTACCTATGGAAGTTGTTCTAGGATATAAAGTTCTTGGAGACTGAGATAACACCAGTCAGAATTGGAGTCTAGGTGATCTGTTGTTTTAGTTACAAGGATGATAGAGAAGGTAAATTCAAAGAGTAAACCAAGAAAGAAAATAGGATAATGAATAGATATTGATGAGAGAAGAATAAAATTCAAGACATTGGTTAGGTCTAGCTGTTTGAACTTAGTGAAGAAAGTATATATTTGTGCCCCATTAATGTAGCTATTTACAAGAGGCCTCACTAGGCTCACAGAAACGTATGAAGTACTAGATATTTTCAGTTCTACAGATTCCCAAGGGGAGGGAGTCAATAGACCCGTGAATGGATGTGACAATGCAATGGGATATCTAGAAGAAATGGATAAATTCCTGGACACATACACCCTCCCAAAACTAAGCCAGAAAGAAGTCAAATCCCTGAATAGACCAATAACAATTTCTGAAATTAAGGCAGTAATTAACAGCCTACCAATCAAAAAAAGCCCAGGACCAGATGGATTCACAGTTGAATTCTACCGAAGTTACAAAGAAGAGCTGGTGCCATTCCTTCTGAAACTATTCCAAATAACAGAAAAATAGAGACTCCTCCCTAACTCATTTTATGAGGCCAGCATCATCCTGATATCAAAACCTGGCAGAGACACAACAAAAAAAATTGGGCGCAGTGGCTCACAACTGTAATCCCAGAACTTTGGGAGGCTGAGGCGGGCAGATCATGAGGTCAGGAGACCGAGACCATCCTGGCTAATACGGTGAAACCCTGTCTCTACTAAAAAAAAAAGCAAAAAATTAACTGGGCATGGTGGCAGGCACCTGTAGTCCCAGCTACTCTGGAGGCTGAGGCAGGAGAATAGCGCGAACCCAGCAGGTGGAGCTTGCAGTGATCAGAGATCGCGCCATTACACTCCATTCTGGGTAACGGAGCGAGACAAAACAAAATTTCAGGCCGATATCCCTGATGAACTTCCATGTGAAAATCCTTGATAAAATACTGGCAAACCAAATCCAGCAGCACATCAAAAAGCTTATCCACCATGATCAAGTTGGCTTCATCCCTGGGATGCAAGACTGGTTCAACATAATGCAAGGCAATAAACGTAATCCATCACATAAAGAGAACCATTGACAAAAACCACATGATTATCTCAATAGATGCAGAAAAGGCCTTCAATAAAATTCAACACCCTTTCATCTAAAAACTCTCAATAAACTAGGTATTGATGAAACGTATCTCAAAATAATAAGAGCTACTTATGACAAACTCAAAACCAATATCATATTGAATGGGCAAAAGCTGGAAGCATTCCCTTTGAAAACTGGCACAAGAAAAATATGCCCTCTCTCAGCACTCCTATTCAACACAGTATTAGAAGTTCTGGCCAGGGCAATCGGGCAAGAGAAAGAAATAAAGGTATTCAGACGGAAAGAGAGGAAGTCAAATTGTCTCTCTTTGCAGATGACTGACTGTATATTTAGAAAACCCCATCGTCTCAGCCCAAAATGTCCTTAAGCTGATAAGCAACTTCAGCAAAGTCTCAGGATACAAAATCAATGTGCAGAAATCACAAGCATTCCTATACACCAATAATAGACAAACAGCCAAATCATGAGCAAACTCCCATTCACAATTGCTACAAAGAGAATAAAATACCTAGGGATACAACTTACAAGGGATGTGAAGGACCTCTTCAAGGAGAGCTACGAACCACTGCACAAGGAAATAAGAGAGGACACATACAAATGGAAAATCATTCCATGTTCATGGATAGGAAGAATCAATATCGTGAAAATGGCTATACTGCCCAAAGTAATTTATAGATTCAATATATCCCCATCAAGCTACCATTGACTTTCTCCACAGAATTGGCAAAAACTACTTGAAATTTCATATGGAACTGAAAAAGAGCCTGTATAGCCAAGACAGTCCTAAACAAAAAGACCAAAGCTGGAGGCATCACAGTACCTGACTTTAAAATATACTAAAAGGCTACAGTAACCAAAACAGCATGGTACTGGTACCAAAACAGATATATCGAACAATGGAACAGAACAGAGGCCTCAGAAATAACACCACACATCTACAACCATCTGATCTTTGACAGACCTAACAAAAACTAGCAATGGGGAAAGGATTCTCTGCTTAATAAATGGTTTTGGGAAAACTGACTAGCCATATGAAGAAAACTGAAACTGGATCTCTTCCTTACATCTTATACAAAAATTAACTCAAGATGGATTAAAGACTTAAATGTAAGGCCTAAAACCACAAAAACTGTAGAAGAAAACCTAGGCAATACTGTTCAGGACATAGTCACCGGCAAAGACTTTGTGACTAAAACCCCAAAAGGAATGGCAACAAAAGCCAAAATTGACAAATGGAATCTAATCAAACTAAAGAGCTTCTCTGCACAGCAAAAGAAACTATCATCAGTGTAAACAGGCAGCCTACAGAATGGGAGAAAATTTTTGTAATCTGTCCATCTGACAAAGGTCTAATATTCAGAATCTACAAGGAACTTAAACACATTTACAAGAAAAAAAATACCATGAAAAAGTGTGCGAAAGATATGAATAAACACTTTTCAAAAGAAGACATTTGTGTGGCCAAGAAACAGAAAAAAAGCTCATCATCACTAGTCATTAGAGAAATGCAAATAAAAACCATAGTGAGATACTATCTCACACCAGTTAGAATGGCGATCATTAAAAAGTCAGGAAACAACAGATGCTGGAAAGGATGTGGAGAAATAGAAATGCTTTTACACTGTTGGTGGTAGTGTAAATTAGTTTAACCATTGTGGAAGATACTGTGGCAATTCCTCAAGGATCTAGAACCAGAAATACCATTTGACCCAGCAATCCCATTACTGGGTATATACCCAAAGGATTATAAACTATTCTACATAAAGACACATGCATTTGTACGTTTATTGCAGCACTATTCACAATAGCAAAGACTTGGAACCAACCCAGATGTCTGTCAGTGATAGACTGGATAAAGAAAATGTGGCACATATACACCATGGAATACTATGTAGCCATAAAAATGGATGGGTTCATGGTTTTTGCAGGGAGATGGATGGAGCTAGAAACCATCATTCTCAGCAAATTAACACAGGAACAGAAAACCAAACACCACATGTTCTCACTCATAAGTAGGAGCTGAACAGTGGGAACACATGGACACAGGGAGGGGAACATCACACACTGGGGTTTATTGGGGGTTGGGGGGCTAGGGGAGGGATAGCATTAGGAGAAATGCCTAATGTAGATGATGGGTTGATGGGTGCCGTGAACACCATGGCACGTGTATACCTTTGTAACAAAACTGTATGTTCTGCACATGTATCCCGGAACTTAAAGTAGAATAATAATAATAAAAAAATGAAACTTTATACTTTCATTTACTTTTCACATACTTTACAGCTGTCTGCTTAGCGTTTTTCATCTAGTGAGCTGTATAATGTAAGGACTGGATAACATTAAATTTACTTGGATAGACTGAGTTGGCTCACCTATTTTAGATTGATATTCTCATTTATTAATTTCATTGGCTTCTTACCAGAAACATTGTTGTTGGCAGATTATACATCCTTTTTTACAGATGGAAACATTTATGCTTAGAACAATTTAGTGTTTTTCTTAAATATCATCCCACAGCTATTCACTGACTAAGTCATTTTTTGAAGGCAGACCTTGGAATTTTCTGTTACTATTATGTCTGCAATACCAAACTACCTCTGGTAAATGAGATCAGATAAAGTGTGTTACTTCATTAGAAAATATTAATGAAATTACAGCAAATATTGGAAATGTAATTAAAATAATAAATTATAAAGGATAGAGATTAAAATTTGAGCTAATACATATTATTAATCAGGTTATTGAATTATATATTTTTGTTATTCGTGTTTCTGATGGCTCTTAAATCATAGAAATTCTAACCCTGTCTTTTTGCGAGAGGCTTAAATATAAAGTCACACATGGCTTTGGTTTTGCTCTGGAAAACAAGGACTTGCTACCACTTTTCCTTGTTCAGAAGCTCATTATTTTGTTGACAGTGTAGTTCCATTAATCTGGTATTTGCAGGGAAATAACTTACAGACTTTAAAATCTGTGCTAAAGGTGATCAAATGGACATTCGAATCCCTCATTTAAGTTATGTCTTAATGTTAAAATAAAAATCTACTTTCCAGAAAGTAACTGTTAAAGTATTTTATGCAAGATTTCATGTGGGATACCTTAATGGTTGAATAATAAATTTTACCTCATAAAAATGAAATTCAATAATACAGTAGCTTTCTCAGCTCAGTAGCATCTGGTCTATTCTCATGAGAGCCAATATTTTCCAACTCATTAGGATCATGTCGTTCTGTATGTCGTCAACATTGACTTAGCCAAGCTACCTTTACTTACATAACTGCCAAACTATTAAATAGGTCTCTTGTGGAGTGAAGTCAAATATTCCTCTTACTTTACTTCTGCCTTAGAAGAGGGGAAGAAAATGTACATACTGTAACATTTAAACATCTGGTCTAAAACCACATCACTGTGACTCTGAATAAAGTTACGGAGGTATTCTTCCCAGGTGTGCATATAAAAAGGATTTTGGAGTTGTCGAATAGTTCTTTAATCACTTAGGAAAAAGATTGAGGTAAATTGATATGCTTTTTCTATTCCTCTGTTTTCAGACTACTTCCCCCAATTCCACCATGTCTGCTAAATATTTCTAATGTGTTCTAAGATACATATTTTTGAGATGTTATAAAATTTTCTTGCCAGATACAGGTATTGGCTATACATTTATTCTTGCCTAAAAAAAAAAAAATGAATTGAGTTAGGTTTGTATTGAGAACTACCAATAAGACCTCTTGATATTTAAATTGGAGTAAAAAGACATTAATTTTTGTGATTCTTGTGAGTTTTAAGGTGTCCCCATATGCACTTTGAATAATATGAATATTTATTGAATTTAAAATTTCCATTTTACTACAGCTCATGTCCAGGTATTGAGAGCTCATTTATAGAATATGTGGTCCTTATTAAGAAGTGAGTAATTAATATAGCGTTTAACCCATTTATGCTGGAGGTTGCAATTGTGTGTGTGTGTGTGTGTGAAAAATCAGATCTTGGCAATGACCTTGCACAGTAGGATATAAATAACTCCCACAAGCTTAGCATTCTGATAATAGAACACTAGGCATAAATGGGTTAAAGACACACTTAGAATGTTAAGTTATACCTGACTTGATTTTGTTCCTCTATTCTGTCTCAGACATTTTGATAATGTTTGTAAATTTTTTTCTGATGATACTTCATGGCACAGGAATGGGAATTTTAGGTGTCATTTAGTAAAAAAATATATAAAATGTAAGCATACAGAGTAGATTTGAGAAAAATACAATTCTTTAAATTACGATTTAAGTGTATTTTATTGGATATTTGAAAAGTAGGCAGTATGAGTTTAGTGTGATTTTTTAGTCTTACAGAAAGTCTTTTATGAACATCATAAAAATGTGTTTTAATAAATTACTGTTGAAAATAATATATTAATAGATAAATGAGTTAGATTTCTGCAGAAAATATACTTTTTTGCCTTATGTGTTTTTTGATGTTTATTTGCCTATGTATTCTTTGCTCATTTTTATGTCTTCTATTTGTTCACAACCTAAAATATATTTCTTCTGGTTGTATTCACTTATCAAACATTTTGAAAATATGTAGTTTGCAGTCTGTTCAGTTCTGGGAGCAGATAGCTAACAAGAAATAGACATAATTGAAGTAATAAATGTAGAATCTTCTGTGTCACCTATTACAGGATCAAGTATGGCTTTAAAAATGGACAAGAGTTAATTACATACAGTGGAGAAAGGGACTCTTATTTGTGAGGGCTGTTTACAAAGTACCACAAACTAGGTGGCTTAAAACAACAAATTTATTTATTGAAGACTTGGGCTGCTTACAGTCATGTTGGAAGGCAAAGCAGTAGTTGGTGTGTCACATCGCCAGAGCTGGAGCAAAAGAGAGAGTTGGGAGGATGTGTCACGCACTTTAAAACAACCGTATCTTCTGAGAACTCACTATCACGCAGCGCCAAGCCGTGAGGGATCCATCCTCATGACCCAAACACCTCCCACTAGGCCCTATCTCTATCATTGGGGATTACATTTCAGCATGTGATTTGAGTAGACAACAAATATCCAAACCGTATCACATATCATTAAGACTTCATTTCTTTCTTTTTATTTCCTTTTTTTAAAAAATTGATTCTACTTGGAGGAAAATTATGATATTTCATAATTTAAAATGAAAGTTTGGTTGCAAAATTCCATTAATCCCATGTTTCCTGATTCTTTTTATAGTCACCTTTTTAAATAAAGTATATATCTCATATGATAAACATCTTCATATTATATGTAAGATTAAATACCGATAGATTTATTTGAAATATAAATATTTTGCATAAAGTGAATACTCAATTAATGATTTGTGGAACATATAGGTCAAATCATTGCAACAAATGAAATCATGATAAAAGTCTTACTATCATAGATTTACTTCCTAATTCTTAATTTTAAAACAGTCTTTTACTTTCACAGGAAATCCAAGTGACAATAGTGAAATAATTTTATAAGTTCTTTGTAGTCTGTATTTTCATTAATCTCGTACATTTTTTGAAGTAGAAAATCTGAACAATATTTTATAGGTTTAAAATCTGTCGAAGATATTTTTACACGGCTACTGAGTAGTAAAAAATAACAGAATGAGAAGTTCGGTTCCAGTTTTCAGAGAACTACTTGTGTTTATTTTTTAAGAAATAATGCGGCCGGGCACAGTGGCTCACACCTGTAATCCCAGCACTTTGAGAGGCAGGGGCAGGTGGATTACGAGGTCAAGAGATCGAGACCATCCTGGCCAACATGCTGAAACCTCATCTCTACTAAAAATACAAAAATTAGCTAGCCGTGGAGACGTGTGCCTGTAGTCCCAGCCACTTGGGAGGCTGACACAGGAGAACCGCTTTAACCTGGGAGGCGGAGGTCAAGATAGCGCCAATGCACTCCAGCCTGGTGACAGAGTAAGACTCCATCTCAAAAAAAAAAGAAGAAATAATGCTGTAATATGCTATACAATTCAAAATTTTTACTCATGGCAAATAGAATGTTAGAGTATAATTTATATTTGACTTTAATGAATTTATTAATGTGAATCCTTGAAAAATTTCCTGCTGATTTTAATATAGGTAAGACCAAGATCTATAAATATTATTTTTATTCTGTTTTAGTAGGTAAGTATACAGCTTCTTTAGAGTAGATTGACTTATTTTTTCACTACTGTTATATATTATTTTAATAACAATTTTTTTTTTTTTTTTACTTTGTAGAGATTGGGTGTTGTTATGTTGCCCAGGTTGATCTTGAACTCCTGGCCTCAAATGATCCTCCCACCTCAACCTCCTGAAGTGTCGGGATTAGAGGCCCAAGCCACTGTGGCTGGCCCTTTATAAATTATGTTATAATTTCATGTAATACATAATTGTATAGTCAAAATGAGTTACATATTAAATATTCTTTTAATATTTAATATATTCAGTTACAGAACTTAAAGTTTATAGTGTATACTAAATATTAATATCTGGTTTGGCACTCAAAATTTTTTGTTTAAGGACAAGAGACGTAGGTTCTGTGGGTCTAAAAATAATACCCAATACTATATATTAGTTCTTATAATAAGCAATTAAAAATGTATAACCGTATACATAATTACTCATTTTTCTTTGATGATAGTTTAAATAATTAAGAATGTGCTAAATATATTCTGAAGATGAGCACAATTTCAAGTAATAAATTATGTAGGGCTGGTTCTACATTTAAGTGAATAAGGAGAAGAGAGCTGCTGAGTGCTCTACCAGAATCCCATTTTATTTATTTGCTTCTACCTGTATTATGCTCTGGGAATCAGCGTTTCCTACACTATAAAGGAAATTTCCAAGGTAGAGCTGCTAATTTTATCCTAGATATTCTCAGCACCTCATTTCTAATCCTTGTGGCATACAGTTCTTTTATTGACCCCTATATTCTCAAACACATCTCCCATTGAGCTATGTTCCTTTAGGGTAGACTTCTGTGCCACTCTACAGTATCCTCAGTATCTTTCTATTATGGCCATTGGATTCCACTGGATTGGATGTCTGGTCATTTTTTTAGTGTTTGTGTGTATGTACATTTATAGTCTCACATTTGGTGCCGTTGTGTTAGACGTAGAACATTTTCAAAACTATATTTGAAAGTTGAATGTCTGAAAGTTGAACAAAAAACTTACATTATAAGGTCTTGAAAAATATATATATATATGTATATTTTGAGACAGTTTTACTTCCATCTCTCAGGCTGGAGTGCAGTGGTGCGATCTTGGCTCACTGCAACTTCCGCCTCTTGGACTCAAGGGATCCTCCTACCTTAGCCTCCCGAGTAGCTGGGACCACAAGTGTCCACCACCATGGTCGGCTAATTTTTTGTGGAGACGGGGTTTTGCCGTGTTGCCCAGGCTGGTCTTCAACTCCTGAGCTCAAGCAATCCGCCTGCCTCAGCCTCCCAAAGTTCTGGTATTACAGGTGTGAGTCACTGTGCCTGGCCAGGTCTTAAAATATTTAATGTTTAACTGTGTTTCCTATTGGCATGGTGTTCTTGGGCTAGGAAATTAAGGGTATATGTGAGAACTATCTCAGGTGACCAATGACTGAGATTCAGGAGGTGGTGCTTGGTTCTGGGAGCCTGCCCGCCAGACATCTTCACTTCCCACAAGCCCATTGAATTTTTTTTCTTTACTCTCATCCTTGTTACTACCATGATTGTAAGCTGAAGCCGTCCCTAAATGTGAAATTTTCTAATAGGAATGAGAGTCTGAGAGAAGTAGGCAAAAGGCATCTTTGTTTTCTTTTGCCATGAGAGGACAAGATAAGGGAGGCTTCTGGCAGTCACTCTACTTACACTTGAGGACAAGCTTGAAGCTGTCTACCTTTTACTTCTTTTAACTCACACACACCTCTAGCTGAATTCTTGCCGATTTCTTGCATATCTTCTACCAGGCTTCCGCTCAGTAATAGTAAGTACAGCAACAAAAGTGGAGGAAGGGGAGAGGACTTGGTTTGCTGTCTTCCCTGAAAGACAATAGTCTTTTGTATTAGGAATAAACTCCAGACCCTTGGCAGGTCAGGATTTCCAAGGATCCTTCTTGGTAGATTTAGACAAGCTAGATTTTGTAGAGTTAAGTGTAGCCGTGGTTTAGCTGGCAGCAATATAGGAGAAACTTTTGCTCTGTTAGAGCCTTCTACTACTAGAAACCCTGTTTCTACTAAAAATACAAAAATCAGCTGTGTGTGGTGGTGTGCGCTTGTAGTCCCAGCTAATCAGGAGGCTGAGGCCGGAGAATCACTTGAATCTGGGAGGCGGAGGTTGCAGTGAACTGAGATCGTGCCACTGCACTCCAGCCTGGCGACAGAGGGAGACTCCATCTCAAAAAAACAAAACAAAACAACAACAACAAAAAATTACTTATGCTTGCTGTAATAGATGTTGTTGGTTCAGTACTTTTGTTCTTTCAGTAGTACCACCAGTTTCTTTTGCAGAACTCTTTTGCCAATCGAAGCAATTGTGCAATTTAATTTTTTTAATTTTAATTTTGTTTTGAGACGGAGTCTTACTCTGTCACCCAAACTGCAGTACAGTGGTGTGATCTCGGCTCACTGCAACATGAGCCTCCTGGGTTCATGCGATTCTCCTCCCTCAGCCTCCTGAGTAGCTGGGATTACAGGCGTCTGCCACTGCGCCCGGCTAATTTTTGTATTTTTAGTAGAGATGGGGTTTCACCATGTTGGCCAGGCTGCACTTGAACTCCTGACCTCAAGTGATCCGCCCGCCTTGGCCTCCCAAAGTGCAGAGGTTGTAGGCATAAGCCACTGCACCCAGCCCAGTTGTGCAATTTTGATTGAAGTGACTGACTAAATTTCAGGCACTGGGCTCTGACTGACTTTAGCCAATCAGAGCATTCCCTTCACCTCTCTCCTTCTATATTGATTGGTTGAGAAACCTAATTAAGGCCAATGAGGTTGAAAAACCTAATTGAAACCAATAAGATATCACAGGGTGTTGCTGGGCCGATTAGATATCATCTTCCTTCTGAAACCTTCAGAGAGATAGGCTCTTTTCCTTGGGAAGTGTGGTGTGAGCCTATGAGATCTGGAACTGTTGGAATCATTATGTTATTACATTACATTACATTACAGCCACGAAGAAGGGAAGTCTGATGAAGACAGGTGGAGGAAGGCAGAGCTGAGAAATCTCAGAGAAATGGAGTCAGGGAACTGATAACATTGTGAATCTCAGATGTACCTCTGAACTCTGCCTTACCACATGATTTAAGCTGATCTAAGGTGGTCTTTCTCTTCCTACCTTCTTTTCTTCTTCCTTCTTGCTGCTGCTACTTTTATTTGCATCATGAAGAATCTTACATGATATAATTTGTCAGGATAAAACCCAAACTTCTGAGTGTGAAATCAAAAGCTCCTCATGATATGATTCTTTTCTAACAATGTATGTAGCTCCATTTTCAGAACTACTCCGCTCCCCTTTGCCTTCACATCTCTTATATTTTTGATGTTCTTAACCATATCAACCCCATAAAGTTTCTAGGCTAGGTCACACTTTCATATGCCTGTTTTCATATACTCCCAAAATCTTACTCTTTTTTTAGGATTAGTCTTAATAAGTATCCTCTGCAAATACTTCTTTTCCTCATTTAAGCAGTTTTGATTATTTTCTCCTTTGTGAAATTGTTGTGATTAATATATCAGCTTAATTTGACAGATATTTCTTACCTACTAAGTGCTAGACTTGGACCCTGTTTTCAAAGCTCTTTAATTCTAGCTGAGTAATATGACATGTGTTTTTTGTACACATCGCTCTTTATTGTAGTTACTTTTGTACTGAGATTTTCTGACAAAATCTAATGTGCTGTAATAGATCATATTGTTAATACACATCTTAAGACGTTTCCATTAGTTATTACTGCCTAATTCTAATAAAATTTTATTGCAAATATTCATTGAAAATAAATATAATGATTGGTTTTAATAATACAAATATAACATTTTTTTCCAGATTTTCATGTCAAAAATTATAGAGTCCTCTGACAAAAATTGGGTTAATATTGTTTGTAACTTGGAAAACATTTTTCAGTAAAATGGCTAATAATTTTTTCCCTCTCTGACTTGATCTGCTTTTTAGATCCTTTCGTATAAGAAGTAGTAATTCTTTTAAAGTAAATATTTCTCTAAGAGCCTGCTTTGATAGTCCATACACATCTTTCTCTTCTCTGAATCTAGAACCCCTGTATTTTCAGCTATGCCCCAGGGTTCAGGACTAATCCTATCTATAAACCTCTGTTGATATAACTTGTGCACATTTATTCAATATTCACATGATTCAGGAGCATGTCCTCAACTTTGCAGTGTGTTGCTTTGACTGTGGGC
Source organism: Mandrillus leucophaeus (assembly GCF_000951045.1). Taxonomy (NCBI): domain Eukaryota; kingdom Metazoa; phylum Chordata; class Mammalia; order Primates; family Cercopithecidae; genus Mandrillus; species Mandrillus leucophaeus. Next base: position 2,222,456 of record NW_012106598.1, read on the forward strand.
TTAGCTTTATGGATTGAAAGCTCCTCCTGGAGCTGACCAAGCTTTCATCTTGAACTGCCATTTCAGTTGCTGGATGCCTATTTTTTTTTTTTTTTTTTTGCTGGGCCACATTCCCTGTTTGGTATCCTATCCCATCAGAGGCTAAGGTCATAAATTTCTTGCCTTTCTAAGTTCTGCAGGCTTTTCCTTAATTCCAACTCTCTGGTTGTGGTACTCCCCCATAAGTATTACCAGACCAATTTGGAGACATCTGCTTGCTGACTACCCATTTAATTTTTTAAAAAGTTATTATTCACTATATTATATTTGCCTGCTGGGAGACCTACTGTATTGTTTCTTACTGTACAGGTATTAGACCTGACCACTTGTCTCAACTTTTCCTTCTATTCAATTCTTGAGATCAGGGTTTGGCAAATAATCTGTCTCACTCCTTGCTTTTATAAATAAAATTGTATTGGAACACAATCCTGCTCACTCCTTTAGTTATTGTCTGTGGCTACATTTATCCTACAATGGTAGGGTTGAATAGTTGCCACAGAGAACATATTGTCCACAAATTTGAAAACATTTATCTGGCCCTTTACCAGAAAAAATTTATCAACTGCATAAAGTATAGCTTATAGCCTTGTACTTTTCATATGGTGCCTATTTCAAACATTGTACTTTTTATTTGTAGAGAACTTAATAAAAATTAACAACTTATCAGATTTTTCATGTAATTTTAAAATTTACTTAGTCAAATATTGGCAGAAGAAGTCCTAGAATTTAAACTTCATTGCTAATTTTTCTTCATTTTTACCATCGTTTTGTTAAAGTGTCTCATCCACAATATATATAGGTTTAACTGATTATATTAATTGATCCTTTTTACCCATGTTTAATCATGTACCCGTAGTACCAAATGCCAGGTGTTGTCCAATTTATTTTCTCAGTACTTTTACAACGTATTCATTTCTCTCCATCTTTACTTCTGTCACCCTAAGGCAATTCCATCATTTCTTTTTCCCCATCCAATCCATTGTCTATTTTGTACCAGAGTGAGCTTTGAAAAACTCAGATGTGACAAGCACTATGACCCCTTCACTGATTTTGTATTAATTGTAGGATAAAAACTTAAATATGGACCTATTCTGCATTAACCTCTGAGCTTCTCAAAAGAACTATGCTTTTTTCTATTTTGGAGTTTTTCTCAATATACTCCATATTTCTGCAATGCCCATGTCTCTCTATTTAATCTATTTGTATCAACTTATCCTTTGGAGCTCAGCTTAAAGGTCAGTTCCTCAGAGGAGCCTTCTTTAAGTAGAAAATAGGTTCCTTTCAAAGGCAGGTTGCGTGGCTGATTTTTTCCCTATTGTATCATCAGCAAATAATGTTTACTCTGTGGAATGTCTAAAGATGGTAAGTGTTGTATGTCTGCTTTTTTGGTGAACGTTCAAAATGTAAATAGTTTACAAATTCTACTAATTCTTAAAGATCACCTCTTGTTTTGCCTGCGTGACACCATGTGTTGTATAGGGTATACAAACTAGGAGATTTGTCTCTGTTAGCAAAGTCAGTCACTTACAATTAGATTATAGGAATTCATTGTTAAAAAAATTACTGGGATTTAAGTTATGTGTGAAAAATTGTTAAAATAGAATTGCTGTATGCATTCTTATCTGTGTCTAAAGTCCTTAAGACCATCCTTACTTTGGAGAGCATCTAGAAGGACTTACAGGACTCAAGATGTAGTTGTACACATTACTAAGATTTATTATAGCAATGTAGTAAGGATACATACTTGGGTCATAAGAGGAAAAGACATAGGTTGAGTCTGGAGAAACTTATGCATGTGATTCCTTTTGCCCTCTGCCTCCTGTGAAGGCACAGGTACACTTGAGTATTGAGTATACTCCTTTTTCCACCAACAAAAAAATACACTAATGTGTGCGTTGTTTGAAGCCTATTCAGTGCCCAGGGTTTTTTTTGGGGGCTGGTCATATAAACAACCTCTGCCTTTCAAGTACCAAAATTCCGGACTCCTAGAAAGAAAGCAGATGTTCAGTATAAGCTTTACTTTTTGTATAGAAGGCTCAACATAGTAAACCACTCTTATCTTAGAGGATACGGGGAAGGCAACTTCCCAGACTTCACCAGTCAAGGCCCAGCTTTCCAGGCAGACTTTCCAAAGGATAGCAGTCTTAGCCTTGCTATGTTGTCTTTTTTGTACTGTTCTTAAAATAATGTTTTCTAATGTTTTTTGCTTCTTATTCTAGTTACGGAGGTACTTTTAGCTAGATACATTCCTACACTGAATTAAATTGAAGTTCTTTTAGTAACTGAGAAAGGGGAATGAGTAGTAGGTAGGCAGCTACTAATCCTATTATGCTAAGATTTTTTTCAAGTCTCCTTTGGGAAAAATTTGAATGCCTAATGGGGCACATCATGTGCTACACTTGCTCTTGTTCACTATGCTTAAGCCACATTGATCTGTTTTCCGTTATTTAAATACAACAAACTTTCTTCTGCTGCAGGGCTTTCACTGTGTTATTCACTTTTCCTGTTATGTCCTTTCCATTTTTACTTGGCTTATAACCACTTATTTTTCATGTCTCAATTCAAACTTTGTCTGTCATACCTCACTACCCTCTCCTCCTGTGTCTCTTAGGTTAGCTACTCCCAGTATTACCTTTCAATTGTATTATAATTGTTTACTGTCTTTTCTTTTCTAGAGGAACATATCTTATCCTAGCATATCACATGAATGAATGAATGAATGTAAAATTTGAGTGGAGGAGAAAAGGAGAGTGCTAGAGGAAAAGGAAGGAAAGAGATTAAGATTTGTATGACGTTTTTGAGAGTTATGTATTTAATAACTCAGAATTACCCTACCTAGTATTGTAGCCACCAGTCACATGTAGCTATTGGGTACTTACTTACATGTAGCTAATCTGAATTGAGAAGTAAGTGTAAAATACTTACTAGGTTCAAATACTTTTTAAAAAAGAATGTAAATATCTTAATTTCATTACATTTTAAAGTCATTAAATTGTATTTGGATATATTGAATAAGTAAAAACGTTAATATTGATTTCACCTATTTTTACTTTTTAAATGTGGTTAGTACAACATTTTAAATGGCATTTTCTAATAGAGAGTACTTGCTCGGAAAGTGAGGCGATGATGTTTTACCTTAGTGTGTGGTCCTACGAATTTAACTTTAGGCTATTATCAAGAAAAAAGTAGCTATCTAAAAAATGGCACATTATCTTTTCTTTCATATTGTACTGTTACTACTTTGCGGCAAAAAATGTTGTGTTTTCTGTTTACTCTTTTTTCTGTTTACTCTTTTCATTATTTTCTGTTTACTCATTTTCTGTTTACTCTTTTTTCATTATGTAAGTAAATGATCAAAACACCTGTAAGAGATCATGTTCATGTTTATTCCCTCTAATAACATTTATAATAGTAACAATAATTGCTAATACGTAAATGATTGTTGTGTGCTTGGCACTGTTCTAAGGGCTTCATATATATTAACCCATTTAATCCTTAGAATAGCCCTGTTGTTAGATACCATTATCATTCCCTTTTAACAGATGAGGAAGCTGGGGTGCAGAGGCCGTAAGTAACACTGTTAAGGACACAGGCACAGCATGTTTGAGTCTTAATTCCGCTACCTGATAATGATAGTACCTAAGAATGTGATTTAGAGTATTAAATGTGATTTAGACATAATGTACTTTCAGAGTTCTGGCTTTATGACTTACTACATGTGACTTTTCACATAGTAGGCATTCAGTAGGTATTTTTTTATTTGAAGAGCACTGAGAAGGTGTAGTTTCTAGTTTATACTTTCCAGCTATATTATATGTGGGTATTTTTGTGTATTTTATTTTTGGTAATATAGTTTGGAATCTCAAAATACAGAAGAGCTGTGCATATATGAACCTTACTAAACCTCATTATAAAAGACACATGGGTCGATTCCTTTTCCTGGCAAATCCTTCCAGGATAAAAATAGAGCTGTCACTAGAACAAAAAAAAGTATGGAAAAAGAAAGCTACTAGTTTTGGTAGTGGCTAGGCTTGCTTTGGGCCATATCTGTTTGTGCCAATTTGTTTACTTATTATCTATGGTGACTTTTGCACAATGGCTGACTTGAGTACTTAAAATAGAGATTTCATGGCTCACAAAGATTTTGGCCCTTTGCATAAAACATCTGCCAATTTCTGACTCATGAACATATCAATCCAATAAAAGAATGTAGTGCTGGACCACAATTAAATTTGAATCTCCTAGGTTTTTCCTGAGCTGCTCCCTTAAAGGTATACGGGTTAGACTGCCTTGAGATTGTTCTTAGGAGAAAGTTGGATTTTGATTATATCCAAATATGGTCAGAGTGGAATCCTGAGGGTTCATAATAAGTATATCCCAGGAGTCGGCAAACTGTAGCTTGCAGTGGCCTGGTCTTGTATTGCTTACAAGCTAAGAATGTTTTTTTACATTGTTAGAGGATTGAAAAAAGAGGAGGAAGAAGAAGAAATATGAGAGTCCACATGCAGCCCACAAAGTCTAAAATATTTACTATCTGGCCCTTTACAGAAGAAGTTTGTGGATCCTTGGTCTGCATAATCGGCACTGTTTTTTCTGATCACTACCCCTGGTAGTAGCCAAAAGGAGACGATTCCTTTGTGATGACAGATGCATTTATTGACATTTATTTACAGTCTTAGCACTGTAGACTAAGAGAGGGTAAGGGAGGTGGAGTTTTGTGTTTCAGTTGATTTATAAGGATGCCGTTTTGGTGTTTGATAATATTTGATGTCTCTGGATTAGATAGCGAGCATGGAATATCCATCAAATATTGTTCACTATTTAGCTGTTGTGTGCTCTTTATGATAAAAGGGCATTCTCAAAGTGCCATTGTCATATGGCACATGGTCTTGAAAACTGAAGATATGTAATAGCTTAATTGTTATGGCCACAGTGGTGCAGAGGGAGTCAGCTGATCAGAATGAATGGGAGGTGGGTGGGAATGAAGTTAAGTTTGACGAGAGTAGTCTGGACAGGGAAGGGGTGGTAATGCCTCATGCAATGTGGCTTTTCTTATGATGTAAACTGGTTGAATTTTGGTAGTCACAAGTCTGCCATACGGTGGTAATCTCTGCATCAGAAACAGTCCTTTGCTTTTTGCCCAGTCTATGATGGTGAATATGTTGCTATGTGATACAGTGATGGATCCAGGCAGCAACTGTGACAATCTGGGTGGTGCAGGTTTGATCAATACCTTGATTCCAGTTGATCTTATCCTGGAATGGTCCCCTACTGTGGTCATCAGCATGAGTGATCCAGATTATCTGATCAGCAATAGTTTTTTTTCTATAGTTTATGGCCTCTAAGCTTTAGTTTTTAAATCTGCCTCTGTAGTTTTCCAAGTGACAGCATAAACAGGTAGGCCATTGGCAATAACAATCAGTCATTTATAACAAGATTCCTCAAGGGGAATAATTGCCAAATTATGAGAATGGCCTTGAATTTTGCTCACTGCATTATGCCCACTGAATAGCTGGAGCTAAGATAAAACAGCAGCAGTAGCGCAATGTATACCATTGGGTTTCAGTTTAGTTGAATCATCAGTGAATCAGACTCTGACATTTTGGGGAATTTTCATGTATCAAAGGCCTCATTAGGCCTGCAGCTTGACTTCAAGTGGCAAAATGAGAGTTAAAGTTTCTCCCGAAGGGATGTGTCTTATTATGGTTTGTGCTTCTATAATAGAATACCACAGGCAGGATAATTTATAATGAATGGAAATCTGTTGGATCACAGTTCTAGAGGCTGAGAGGTCAAATATCGAGATGCTGGCATCTGGCAAGAGCCTTCTTGCTGCCTCCTCACACGGCAGAAAGGCAAAGAGAGTGAGTGAGTGTGTGTGCGCGCACAATGGTGAGAGGCGCTAGTCCACTTCTGTGATAACAAGCCTACTCTCGCTATAATGGCATTAGTCCATCCATGAGGGCAGAGTCCTCATGACCTAAACATCTCTTAAAAATCCCATCTTCTAGTACTGTCACAATGACAATTAAATTTCAATATGAGTTTTGGAGGCGACAAACATTCAAACCATAGCAGGGTGGCTGCCACTTTTTCATGTAAATTCAAAAAGCTTGTGGATGCCAAGCCTGGTATGTTCTTGAATATGCTGTTTTCATTTGACCAGGGGCAGCTACCTGACTCAGATCGAGCCAGTTGTGATGTCTGTCTGTAAGTTTAAAGTCCACAAAACTGGTGTTGGGCAAATCGGAATTGTTTTCTGAGAGTTTTGAACTTGGAACCAGAGAAAAATGAGGCATGTTTGTTTTTAGTGGCAAAAAAGTGTAAGAATTGGTGGTTGTCGTCGTTTATGTTTCCTGCCATGATGAGAAATTAGGTCTACAGAGAGCTTAACGTCATCTGAAGAGACAAAGAGACAGAGTTTTGGAGTGATTTGAGACTCTGCTTCCGATAGTTTCTGAGGCCTTGTCTTTCCCTTATCTTCACTGGGTTTTACCAGTAAATCTCAGATTTTGTTTAGGCTAGTTTAAATTAGGCTAGTTTAAATTCACTGACCAAAATATGAGTCCTAACACATACATCTCACTCTCTTAGGCCAAGTATAATTACTGATGGTTTGGCATGTTAATTTAAGACATATTAATTTGTATTTCACCTAGACCCATTTCTGTTTGTGTTGATGTCATGGAAGAAGGAATGAAAAATGTGTGCACATTAAACTATATGTTATTTCCAAATTTGTCAGAGTTGTTGTCATTCATATGAAGTGGTTTTCTCTAAGACACAGAGGAAATATAAAAGGTTAAAATATGCTTTGGATTAAAGGTAATAAAATTAGAAACAAAGATTTGATTGGCACAAGCAAGAAAAGTTATGGAGTTATGGGTTATATTAGACTCCTAGGGAATATGAATCTGTACTTTGAACATGACTTAGTACATTGGTGAGAGAGCTAACATGAGTTTGGATTGATTGTACATCAGAAGATTCACCAAGAAGAACTGAGAAATTCTTCTTAGTTTTATTCTTTACTAATCAGAATTTTGAGCAGTGTTGTTGACATTAGAAAAGATTTAAAAATACCTAACAGGTTTCCAATAAGCTATTTGAAGAGGAAGAAAAATGAAAAACGAGAGAAATGTTACTTTTTTTAAAAGTTAGAGGCTTTAATAACTATTCTCTTAGAATATATCTTTGAAGTTTATTCTATTACACAGAAAAAACACATCTAAACAACTGTTGCTTTTCTAAATTCTTTTGGCTAATACTTTTCAGTCTGTGGACACACCATATTCTCAGATTTTTAAAACTTCTTTGAATTTTTTTTTTTTTTTTTTTTTTTTTTTTTTTTTTTGTGGCCAGTTTTGCAGCCACATAAGGAAATAAGTACCTCAGCTATTTATTCAGGAATGGAGTCTCACGCTATCACCCAGGCTGGAGTACAGGGGCACAACCATCATAGCTGACTGGAACCTCGCACTCATGGACTCAGGCCATGCTCCTGCCCCAGCCTCCCCAGCAGCTGATACTACAGCTGTGCACCACCATGCCCAGCCAGTACCTCAGCTTCATACACATACTTCCTTTTCTTTTAGAGACTCAGAGGCAGACATAGAAGCAAAATGCAATTTTGAGTATTTATCCAGAACTATGGCTTGTGTTAGAATATAAAGATTTATTGGGATCCAGTGTTACTTATTACTGCTCTTGGCTCTGAATGGTTATTTATTTATTTCAAACATTCAGACTCACCCCTCAAATAATCAAGATTTGGCATCACTGGGACAATTAAGAAGGATGACCTGTAGGCCATAAATGTAGTTGCGAATGAAGAGTACCAAATATGTTTTTATCAGTGAAACACTGATGTAGTTAACCTATGAGTACTTAGAAAGACAACACATTTTTGTCTGTCTAATCCACTAGCATAGTCAGGATCTTCTGGTTTAAATTCTAGCACCATGTAACTTCCTTCCCAGTTCACCCCCAATGTTGGTATCTACTACTGGTGGTATCTTAGGCATCTTACTTAGATTATTGAAATTTACAATTTCTTCATTGTAAAATATGGATAATACATTTTTCATGTTTTGCTGGTGATAAATTGCATTCATCACAGTGCCTAACTTGGTAATTGGTGGCTACTGTTATTAATCATAGTAACAGCAGTGATCAAATCTCTCTTGGATTATTTCATGATTTTATGAAGGGTAACAGGGTTTTCTAATTCTGTAAAAGAAAGGAATGAGTTAAAACTAGAAGAAATTTAGTGGATTAAAAGAAAAACCAGTGGATTTTAAAAACTCGAACAGGATGACAGTTATTCATTGTATGACATTGTATTATTTGTTTTCTAACATGTTTCCTTTGAATGGTCCATATGGGTGCTTTGTTAACATATACCTCAATTTTCTTCATGAGGCAAATAGTTGTTAATGTCTAATACAAAAGATAGCCATTACATATTATAAAGTGCTCATTATTGGTATATATATCGCCTTTGATATAGGAGATTATTTTATTTATTTTATTTTATTTTGTTTATTTTATTTTATTTTATTTTTTTGAGATGGAGTCTTACTCTGTCACCCAGACTGGAGTGCAGTGGCATGATCTTGGCTCACAGTAACCTCTGCCTCCTGGGTTCAAGTGATTCTCATGCCTCAGCCTCCCAAGTAGCTGGGATTCCAGGCTAATACCAGCTAATTTTTGTATTTTCAGTAGAGACGGGGTTTCACCAGGCTGGTGTCGAACTCCTGACCTCAAGTGATCTGCCCGTCTTGGTCTCCCAAAGTGCTGGGATTACAGGTGTGAGCCACCGTGCTCAGCCTGACATAGGAGACGATTTTAATTAGTATGTGGGAAACTTTAATTTTAGAAATTATTTATTTTAGTGTGTATTAGGAAAAATATATCCCACATATTTACATACATGATTTCAAATATTACTGCTTAAGATAATAGTGGAATAAAAGTTTGCTTATAATATAAATTTATTGTAACCTAAAAATAGTAAAATGAGTAAATTTAAAGAAAAAATATTAATAGTATTATTAATAATTATTGAGTTCTTATTATATATGAGGCACTCTTGTACGTACTTGCTATCTGTTGTGTCATTTAGTCCTCACAACAGTTTTGGGAGGTAGGTATTATTATTATTTCCATTGTACAAATGAGAATATGAGACATTAGAGAACAGAGAAGTAAACATTCTTGCCCTTAGTTATGAATCTAGTAAGTGGCAGAGCTGGAATATCAATCCATGTACTCTGACAGTGTCTGACCTCTTAGTCCCTATGTAATAACTGCTGCTGCTTTAATAAATAATAGTACAAATGATACATGGATAGGGTAGTAATAAAGTTGGTATACAAATACATGAAGTTTGTAAAAACTGCTCTAGATAATGAAATATTTCTAATCTACAAAACATTTTCATATATGTATATATTAAATTGAATAGAGATGCATTCAAAGAATCTATTAAGATTATTCTAAATATTAAAGGGAACATTATTGTCATTCACATAATGAAATAATACTTTATTTAAAAAACAACATATGGTGAAGTATAGTAAGTTTTTTCCACCACTTCTGCACCTGCTTCTGTGAAAAGGAAATATTCGTAGTTTATAATGAGTGAAAGTTGTTTTTTTAGGTCATTCACAACTGTGTTCCAAACTGTTTGATATTTTAGCTTCGAAATTTAACATCCTAACAAAAGTCATGTGACATCAGCAGTGAGGTGCAATGAGAGGTCTCTCAGGAATACTCTTAATAGAAAGGAAGACTTTGGGTCTGTGAGGTTGTGTGGGCTTGAATGTGATTTTTATTTGATATATGAGCTGTGACATAACTGTTGCATGACTGAGATGTGCTTGTAAGTGCTGTACTATGCAGATGGGTTTTTTTTTTTCTGAAACAAAGCCAAAAATAAAATCTTGAATGTGTTCATGTAGTGGGAAAAGAATACTTCATAGAAACATATGGAAACATTTCTAAGTTTTTTTTCATTATATGAACCTTTTACTTTCTAAGCATTTTTATGATTGTTCAAGTTAACATGTCATTTACCTCATATTTTCCAAGTTTAGTGAGACATGGGAAATCTTATAGTACTGAGATGTTTGCCAGATAATTTTTAGGAATGCACATTTTTGGATTAGATGAAATGATTATTAGAAAATTAGGATTGAATAATGGGTTTATTTTTCATTAAGTTATTAATCATAAGACTATAGCTAATTAATTATATTCATATGATGGGATTTGGTGGGGAGTTGTATTGAGTGGTTATTTTCTTTTTACTCACTTTTAAATTATTAAAGCATAGGACAACATTAAAGGAAATCATAAAAGGAAAAAGATACAAGTATGGCATGACTGTTTTTAATTTTTCACGTTCCTTTCCAACTCATGTCTTCATATATAAATTTTTACATGGTTTTATTTATTATGTGTTTACTATTTTATGTTATGCTCTTCTTTTCATAACATTATGTTTTAAAATTTCTCTTTATGGTGGTCACATACCACTCTGATTGTCTCTCTCATTGTGGAAAGCATACAAATAGAAAATTTTCTTAGATTCAAAGTTCCTCCCAAGGTCTCATTTTATCTTCCTCTTTTCTGTCACAGAGAAATGACTTAGAATTATATACATGCTGCCTCTCCAGTTAGCTTTGATGCTGAGTCCAGTGTATGTTTTGTAGTTCTAACTTCCTGACTCTGTATTTGATATACGTAGAACTCTCTTCTGGTTTGTGGGCTCTTCTCCTTTGTGTTTTTATTGTTGGTCTTAAGAGAGTACACTGAGTAATCTCTTTCTCCTGTGTTGCTTCAGCTACAACCTATTCGCTGACAACTGCTTCATTTAATGCTGTAGCCCAGAACATCTTCCTGAAACTGTTAAATTTAATTGAATATGCCAAGGTATCTAACACTCACTATATTCAGAAGGAAATTTAACTCTTATTTTCTAATCATAGCTAATTGTATCACAATTCACCCCTTGTTTTATGTAAAACACCTAGGGATTCTCTTTAATGTTCTGTTATTTCTTCCTGCTAAATCTTCCTGGGCTCTACTTTGTGTTACCATGCTTTTGTTTCTAATAGTACTGTTGTAATAGTATCTTTCCAAGTTCTCTCTTGTTTTTCTTTGCAATTCATTCTCTCCAATGCAGTCTCTGTGATCTTTCCAAAATGGAATTCTGATTGTATCCTTCAGTGGTTTCTCATTTGTCCTCAAGATAAAGTTGGAACTTCTTCCCATGTTAGTACATGGTCATTTCATGACCTTCTCTTAGACTCATTGTGGGAAATTTTCTTCCTCAAGCCTCTTTTTCCTTCCCTCTCCCCTCCCCTCCCCTCCCCTCCCCTCTCCTCTGTCTTTGATGGAGTCTCACTCTGTCGCCCAGGCTAGAGTGCAGTGGCGCCATCGCAGCTCACTGCAAGCTCTGCCTCCTGGTTCACGCCATTCTCCTGCCTCAGCCTCCCGAGTAGCTGGGACTACGGGCTCCTGCCACCATGTCCAGCTAATTTTTTGTATTTTTAGTAGAGACAGGGTTTCACTGTGTTAGCCAGGATGGTCTGAATTACTTATAGTATACTTCAAGCCAAAACATATAGCCTCTCATACCTGCTTGCTGTTGCACGTGCTACTGCATCTTCCTGCAACCTCTTGCCTACTGTCATAACCATTTCTTCTTGTGTGCTTAACCTATTTTCCATTAAGACAAAGCTGAAGCTTCAGATCCTTCAGACTGCTTTAGGTGTACTTCTTTTAAGTTCCCAGAGTATGCTATCTAACATGTTGTGCCAGTTATATAGTATATGCCTTACATACTTTTAAATTGAATTAATATTATTCCACTGACATCTTTTTTTAAAGAAATTCATTAACACTTGAAATGTAGGTGATTTATTATTGTTCTTAGATATAACATTTTGTATCTTCATGCATGTTGATATTTTTAAGTTACTTTCCTGCAAAAATTTCTGAGAGCACAAATATTGGGTCATAATTAGGGACACTTCTTATGATTCTTGGGCATTGCCTTTCAGGTAATTATTCTTAATATCAATCTTGCCTAAATTACATGTTATAGGTATAATAATCTTCAGAAGGCAAGACGCTTGGTACTGATAGCATTTTCTCTGTGTAAATAAATTTTTAAAACTTGATACATAATATTTTACATGTTTATGTGGTATATGTAATATTTTGTTGCATGCATAAAATGGGTAATAATCAGGTTAGAATATTTGCACTATCCATGACCTTGAGTATTTATCATTTCTATATGTTGAGAACATTTCAGTTTCTTTCTTCGAGTTACTTCAAAATATACACCGTTGCTATTAGCCTCCCTACTCTGCCATCAATATTAGAACTTACACCTTCTGTCTAACTGTATGTTTGTACTCATTGACCCATTTCTCTTCATCTCCTGCAACTCTTCCACACACTTTTCCCAGCCTCTGGTATCCATCATTCTATTGTCCACCTTCGTGATATCAACATTTTTAGCTCCCACATATGACTGAGAAAAAGAAATATTTTATCATTAAGAAAAACCTGATCTTGAACTAATATTAATTTTTGTATTCAATAAACATATATAGACACTGTTGTATGTTTATCTCTATACCAGGCACTGGGAACACATATAGTAAAATTCTTCCACTCCCTGTGTCGTTCCTTGGTTATTTTCAACATCGATTTCTCAAGAACTCTGAAAATTAACATACATAATAGAATTCATACATGTTTATTGTACTCATTGGAGCTGCCTGCTAAATATGAAGAAAAATCAATGTTATATTTAACTTATTAATGCCATAAGTGTAAAAGATTTTGTTTTTTATATTTTAGGGAATGGCTCAATTCCTTGAAAAACTGCCTTTTCCCATATTAACATTTTTGCTTTTATCTTTTAGATTTTAGGAAGATTTTTAAAATTAGGATCAGATTTTAATAATGAGTAGCAAAAATGAGGTGCTTTTTTTTTTTGGAAAATATAATTAGTAGACTGTTGAATGAAGTTCAGTTTTATTTTTTAACAAGTTGAATGATTAGGATTTATAATATAGTTTATTTGTGTGTACTTCTTAAACTGTTCTGGTTTGTTTCATATATCCATATTAAAATATAAGTAGTAGATGGTTATAGTATTTCTTTGTATATGATATCCACACAAGAACTCTTTGTACTGTTGGTGGTACTGTTATACAGTTCCACACTACAGTAAGTAAATATATTACCTCAACCATTAATCAGCCTACTATTGCCATTGATGACCCAATGCTTAAGTTGTAACACTATGCTGCTGACCCAGACTCAGGGGGCTTATTTTTATTTTTTGATGCATTGCTGTAGGCAATTTTAAGGGTGTGGAACCAAGCCATTTTCTCTCTTGGACTCATTTCCACTTTTATTTCCTATGGGAGGCTTAGCCTTCCTTTCAAATATTTGAATTTCTAAATTGTTCACCTATTCTGTGATTACTAGGTGGAGGAGTAATGCCCATTTTAACATACTGAATTAAAAGAATAAAATGGCTTAACTGTTCTCAGAAAATAGAATGGCTTAGCAATTCTCAAAATTAAAATTTTGTAATTTGTGAAATGCTTTTCTTATAGACACTTTATTTTTTGTATGTGTTTTTCATGGATTACTTTTATTTTGTGCTTATGTGCTAGGAATGTTTGGCTTGGTTTTTGTCCCTAGAGAGTGCAGTTGAGAACTGACAGGTTATATGAAGTTGAAAAGAAATTTAATGAGTTGTAAAAACCGGTGTTTCATTTTTCCTTGGTAACTAATATGTACTTGTGAGGAAGTGTCCAAAAAAATTTAAAATGAATAGACCTTCAGGTAGCCTAGAAACTTTCAATTTTAACATTAATGAATGTATCTCAAAAACGAAAATAATTTTATTCCCTAGGAAAAATAAAGTTATTTTATTTTTAGAATGTGGATGTTTGGGGCTTGAATTTGCTGGCCATAGTTATCCAGTCTCACAATAAAATATATGTAATCTATATAGTTTTAAAGTGTTTTTTTTTTTTAAAACCTCACTTTTAGTTTGTTTCCTTTCTTCATCAAGAAATTGATGGAACATCCTACTTGTACCAGGTACATTATAAGGCACTGGGGTTTTTAATGTGAAGAAGGTACAGATTGCAGGAGCTCCATCTTTAATAGGGAAACAGACATATAAGCATATAATTATAATAGTGTGTGGTAAGTACTGCTGGATGTTCAAAAGGAAGCCATAAGAAAAGAGCAGATGATTATATTTGAAGGCTTGAGGGAAGAGTTGACATTTTGTGGTTGGGGGGGCGGTGTGTGTGTGTGTGTGTAAATGTTAGTGGAGGATGAGGGTGGTAGTAAGCTCATTCATCACATGTTTCATATAAAATGAATCTTCTGTGCACTGTTAAAAATGACATGTTATTTGTAGGTATAAGGAGTGATTTTTGAAATGGAAACAGGGCTGGTTAGGTTCTCCAGAAAGCTGACCCTGAGATGGAATTAGGACTGCAAACTGCATACTAGTGAGCAACACCTGTGAAAAAAAAAGGTTGGAAACAAGATTGGATGGAAAGAGTCATCACATTGTGAAGGTGATTTTGCAAAGTCTCTGGGCAACCCATTAGGGACCTCTGGAGCAAAGGTTGTTGTAATATTCCTGCATTAGTGGAAATGACTAGGACCTTCTACCACCATTATTCAGGCATTGGCTCTGGGCTTCTCCATGAGGAGAATGCTCTTGGCTGAAAAGCTGAAGTCAACTTTATAAAAGCTAACAGCTGAAGACTGTCAACTAATCATGCTCCTTGTAGCCAGGCAATGTGTTCGTAGTTGAAGGTGGGGGTGGACTTTAGTATAATACTAATTATTCATGGATTGATTGATTGATTGATTGATTGATTCAGTCAGTGTTAACAGTTTGACACTATGTGCTAGGGTTAGGACTGGGCATGGGTGATATGAACAAAACAGACATGTCTCTGTTCTCATGTAGAGCAAAGGTATGGAAGAAGAATTTTCTAAGCAAACCGAAAATCTGATATAAAGGACTTGTTATGGGCAAAACCTTGGCTTAAAGGAGAGATAGAAGGCCACTTTGGTTAGAGAATTCTGAGATTAAAAAAAAAGAGAGTGCAGGGAAACGAGGTCAGAGAGTTTGGTAGATGTCATATTCTAAAGCCTTGCAAGCCACAGTAAGAATTTTGGATTTTGTTCAAATAGCATTGGGAGGTCGTTGGAGGGTTTTAACCAAAGGAGTGATACAATTTGACTTATGGTTTAGGAAGTTTACTCTTGCTTACCTGTTTCCACATTCAGTAGGCATAATGCAAATATATATTCACTTCTCACTTAAGACACACAATGTTGTCACTTGGAGAATTCTTTCATATCACCAGTAATTGTGTAACATCTGCAGAAAACACACATTAATTACATTATTAGAGTTTATTTTTCCCATTTTCTGTGTTTCTGTAGTAACTCATTAACCAGTTATTTTGCTTCTAAGTAACTATTACTGAATTGTAAGAGCCATATTAATTTTAGTTTTTAGTTGAGTAAATAGAACTTATGATACATGTTTGTATTTTTTGCCTATTCTTAGCTCTGAAAAAAGTAAATAAATGCTTGTGTAGGAATTTTATTTAGGCATTTTAAGCTCTTCATGTGAATATCTTGAGTCGTTAAAGTTTAGTCCCTCACTCAATCCATACGACTCTCTGTTGTAGTACAGGACATAGTTGAAAGCTCCCAGGTTTCCTGCACATAGCAAGGACCTGCACAGTGCTGCCTTCTAGAACTGCTTGTATTTTCCTTGAGGTCAGAAGTCCTCCTCCCACAGGAAGTTTTAGATCTCGTTCCCCTCCAAAATACTGACTTACCTAATTGAAAGTTATTTTACTCATGTTGATTCTTATTTAAGACTTGTAATTGTGTATGAAAACTAGATTGCAGTTCTGAGAAATGTCTTCTCAATGCCCAAGTTTGAACCTTGACCACACCATTTGTTAACCATATGATTTAGGGAAGTATCTTTACCTCTTTAAAAATCAGTTTCCTCCTCTGTAGAATGATGAACACTGGTAGTACTTGCCTTATAGGAGTATAGTGAGAAGTAAGTGAAATAATATAGAATGTCTGGTATACCATGACTGTTCTATAAATGGAAATTGTTACACTTTTACTGTTACTTTTAATGGGATTATTACTTTATTAGGGATACTAGAAATGCAGATTCAAGTTGGGCATTCGTCTGAAATCTACTCTGGTTTCAGCTTTGGCCTTGGCCTTTGGGAAGTTGAATAGCAGAATTGTCACTTCAGTGTCATTTCTGGCATTCCTGAATTTGTGTGTGAAAATGCTTACCATTATATTTAGTAGCCTAACATTACTTTGATAAATGAGGCATGTCATTTGGACTTTTTGTTAATGTTTCAGTGTTTATTTTTAATTACAGGTAGGCATTCTAAATGTAACAGACAATGAACATATGCTCATAGGCTTTATGTGTTAAAGTTCTGTCAATAAGTTAAAGTATAAATGTTTATCACCAGAGTAAAATACTATAGTTGTCAATAATTGTAGAGCTGTTAGTTTCACGTATAGAAATCATGATTTCACAAGTTCAATGATTAGGTCAGGAGATTGACAGTTAACACAAATACTAACCTAGTACATTTTTTTTTCTTGTTAGCTGGATATATTTCTTTTTTTTTGTTTTCTTTGTCACAGAACACTATTTACAGTAGAGGAAACTGGCATTGCAGCCTGGTGGTATAATGGCTTGTTCACATAAACCAGTACATGTTCATCGTTTAGTACAGAAAGCCCTAATGGCACATACCCTATTAAAATTTAGGGCATCTCCAATATTCTCTCTCTGTTTTTCTTTGTCATCTTTTCTTTTCTTTTTTTTTTAAATAAATGTTTTCAAGGTTTGTCTAAAAGAAGGCCATATAGGTTCTTGGCTAGCAGAAGATAATTCAGAACAGTTGTTGCACAGTTGGACGGTCACCTTCATTTTTTTTCCAACTCATTTTTATTAAAAAACTAAAAAAATGCTCCAACTATCAGTTTTACAAAATCTTTAAGGGAAACACAAGAGCAAAGGTGCTGAGGTAAAAAACACCTGAGGTAGGTTTTTCTGTGTGTTTTTCTCATTTAAAAAATCTGTAAATTTAATGCCCTGGGCCAACAACCTTGTATAAATTGCTACTTTCCTCCACATTTTTTTTTTAAGAAAGAACGCATTTTGCTCCATACTGATGGCTTATACACCAAAATGCAAAAAGACAAAATACATTCTTTCATTGTGGAATTTTTTTCTTTGTTTGGTTAATTGGTTGGTTTGATGGGTTCCTGTTTTCCTCTTCCAAAATGCTAGGACAAGTACTATTGACTCTTGTTCTTTTTGTTGCTTTTGTGTGATGGGATACTCAGATACGCTTTCCGGCGGGGGTGCGGAGGGGGGGTGCGTAGATAGGGGATTGAGATGAAGGGATGAGGGAATTCAAAAGAATGGAGATGGAGAAGTAGGGGAGGGGAGGGTGGGGAGAGATAAACAGAGAGAGAGAGAATTATATAGCAGTATGCAAAAAACCAGTTTAAAACCCGTGAAGCAAAGAGAAATGGATGTATAAGCTAGACAGGCATAAGGAGTGACACAGTTCCCTCTTCAAGGAGACGGTATCCCTCCTGTTGACATACACAGATGATCCAGAACTGCTGTGAGTGTCCTTCTGACGAGATTTCCCCCTGGGTGAATTTTGTGTGGGTGGCCTCTAAGCTCTTCTGTACACCGTGAACCTCCCAAAGAAAGGCTATAAAGTCTAGAAAAGCCTGCTTTCTCTTTAAAAAGAAAAAAAATTAGTAGTTGATTGAAAATTGGAATTCGTTATTTAATATATTATTTCTCAAATATATTACCACTGCAGGCACCCTGTGTAACCCACAGGCCACATATCTTAATGTCCCCTACTAATATGTACACACATACAGAGATTTGCCACAAAAAAGGGTGTGCATTTTGTTTGGCTTTGAAGTTCACCTATGTTACTTCAACCAAAAGGGATAGCGTTGTGGGAGTTAAGGAGAGATCTGAGTGGATGGTGAAGTGGATTGCTGAAGCCTGCAGAAGCCCTGGGAGGCAGGAGGCAGGGCCTGGAGGTTCTGGCAAACCTGGCTGACCTTCCCCACCCCTTCTTGGCCCCTGGGATTCTCAGGGCCTCTACAGAGTCCCCTGCCCCCTTCGCAGACTTCCCATTCCTCAGATGGTCTTCACTTTGCTCTGTATCTGGCTGGCTGTGTTTGGCCTCATTTTGTCAGGTGTCAGAAGGCCTCCATTCATCTATTGTTTTGCTGGTGCCTGTGGGAGGCCTCACTTGCTGCGCTGTGAGGCGACTCCCTGAGGGTATTTCTACTCCTGCTGTTTCACCTGTTGTGCAGTTTCCCTGATCTTGTGCTGTGCAGTCTGGCTAGCAAAGAAGTGCCCGATAATTCTGACGATCACTTCCTCATTTTCGTGAGGCACAATGACTTCTGCACTGGTTAAGTTCTGTGGTTCATTCACGTCTTGCTACCTTTGCCAGTCACCTGGCCAGCTGTGGGAGAGGGCACTGTGATATGGGCTTCCAGCTTCACTCCTTTGGGGTTAAAGAAGTTTTCTTCTTTCAGTTTCCCGAAGATCCGTCCCTGGGCCTTGATGGAGGCTCCGGCGAATCTTGCCAGCTGTTTGATGTGTGCCCCTTTCTTCCCGATGATGGTACCCACAGCCTGGGTTAGGATGAAGAGATTCACAATCTCCTGCTTTGGAGAGTGATGATGCGGGAACAGGCCAAACTGGTGATGAGGGTACAGGCTGGAGAAGTATCTGGAGTGGGTATTAACAGCCAGCATATCATTTTCAAAGGCCTCACGCAGCTTCTTCATAATCTCTATCTCAGCACTGGCACAGGCCTCTACTGTGCCCTTCACGGTGATGGTTCTTTCTGGGTTGTATATGCTCAAATCCTGCAAGGAGGAGATTGTTATCTTGGTCCCTGTTTCATGTTCAATTTTCTTCACATTTCTGCCTTCTTTTGCAATCAGTCTTCCAACCAGCCCATTGTGGGCCATGATTTTCAGAGGAATCTCTTCGGCTGGTTTGGTCTCATCTGCCTCTTTCTGCATGATTTCAAGAATTGTGTGGCTGTGACATGCTTCAGAAGTCCCCCCTGGGGTGGCATGAATGGTGACAGGCTTCTCTTCAACTCCAGAGTTCTCTTTTCTGTAGATGTCTAGCTGGGACTGGGTCTACTTAGTGATGTTCATTATGGTCAAGCCCTCCTTTCCAATCATGGCACCAAAAAACTGGGTGGGATCTGCAGCGGGAAATCTGTCTGGCCTGAGAAGAGTCTCCAGGGCATGGCCTTGCTTCTGGGAAGAGTGGTCCCCACCCTGGGCTCGCTGAGGGGGTGAAGGGGAGCTCACCTCTTCATCCAGGGTATAGGAAATCTTGAAGGAGTAGTTCTCAATCTGATGCCCACTTAGCTTCTTCATGGCTATTTTGCTGCTTCTCTTGTTGCATATGTGACGTTGACATCAGCAGTTTCTGTGTCTGTGTTGACTTGTTCCACATTCTCCACTGTCCCGTATTGAGCCAAAAGTGCATCCAACACCTCCCACCGAAGGTGAGGAGGTATGTTTCAAATCTGAATTTTCCTGTTCCTTACCTTTTTAGAGACTGAGTAATCAACCATGATTTTCCCATGCAATTCCACTTTACCTTGGCCTTGCCGCCGCCCCGCGCCCACTCCACAAGTCGGTTGGGAAGGGGCTACTGCGAGGCCGGGTTCAGCCAGGCTGGGAGCAGAGTCTTGTGCTGGCTAGAGTTGGGTAGTGCGCGTGCGCGAGTTCCTAGTACATTATTAACTTTATGAAAGTCTTTGTAATTTTTCTAAGTCAAAATGTTCATAAACATTTAAATAAAAATAACACATTAGTAGAGGTTGCATTATATCCTGATTATTTGTATAATTTATAAAATTGTTTAATGTACAAGCATTAATAAAACATTTAAACTATATATATTTTCTATTTAATTGCAACAAGTCTCCCAAAATAATGCCCTATTTGGGATTTATTCACATTTATAAGATTGAATTAAAGGGAGAAATAGAATGTTCCAGGAAGGAGAATAAAATGATTGGTAGTATCCAAGAAAATAATCCTTGACTCAAATATAATAATGAAAAAATATGAAGAGTATGAAAAGAAGAAAGTGTTAGAGAAAAATTAGGCAATCTAGAACACACCTTACTTTCTCAGTAATCCTAAAATAACAGACTTTTACAAGAGTGCTTTACAAACATTTCTGTGTAGATTTTTAATTAACGAATTGTTGGTATAGAGGAAAGAAAATGTAGTAAGTTGCTAGAAGTATCAACATCTTCAATGCTACCAAAAAAGTCTTGCTCCCGCATCTATTTCAGCTGAAATTGAACACCTTCTTTGTCACTACAGATGTGTAGAGACTATAGTAATAATGTAGCAGCTGACAGCAGGTGAGAAATTGAGTACCATGCTGTCATATTAAAAATCAACTCTTAATATGCTTAATAGAAACTTACCTTGAAAATTTATTTTAAATTAGATTCTACATTTATCTTTGTATTCCAAAAAGTCATTCTGTAATGATGATATTTGGCTTTTGCCACAGCTTAGTAGTGTGCTGTATTTTAACAATATGGAATGTAGTAAAATCTATACCTTTTCTTCTGTGTGCCTATCATATTTATTAATTTACCCAAATTATACAGAATGTTGGGTAAGTTTAGAGGAAAGTATTTTTAATAGCAAAATCCTGTGTTTTCAGCCTTATTTTTTTTAGAGGCTAGTTTCTATTTTAACTAATAATTTAGTAGGCTGCATATTATATATAAAATTTAAACAAGTTTTTATGTTTCAACATAGAGGAATTGCCAATTATTTTCTTCTTAACTAAGTGATGCATTACATGAAATCCACTGAAGTACTTTTCAACATAATTTACACAAATAAGTACTACGATATAAAAAATTTCCGCCTGTAATCCCAGTACTTTGGGAGGCCGAGGCGGGCAGATCATGAAGTCAGGAGATCGAGACCATCCTGGCTAACATGGTGAAACCCCGTCCCTACTAAAAATACAAAAAATATTAGCCGGGCGTGGTGGCAGGCACCTGTAGTCCCAGCTACTTGGAAGGCTGAGGCAGGAGAATGGCGTGAACCCGAGAGGCGGAGCTTGCAGTGAGCTGAGATGCACCACTGCACTCCAGCCTGGGCAACAGAGCGAGGAGACTCCGTCTCAAAAAAAAAAAAAATTTTTTTCAGTGTTATTTCATTTTCCTTCAGTTCTTTCATGAGATAGTTATTAGAACCACTTACTGTGAATTAGAGATAATAGAGACATAAAACAAAAATGTGCTGTTTTCCCCTCTACAGTAGAAAACAATGGTAACCACTTATTTATTTCATTGTCAATCAATGAAAATAGAATAGTGTCTACTGGAGATGGGTGTGGAGATCTTAAAGTTTAAAAACAGCTGCATAGTATCCAAATAAGTAATATAGGATGTATTGTAACAATGCAAGAACTGGTTTGATTTAATTAACTGTGGTTTAATATGTTGTGCATCTCACTCATGGTAAACCATGGTGGCATTTACTGGCTGATGCTTCAAAGCACTACTGTTTTCCATCTACTGTCATTGGTCAGTTGTGTTGTAGAGGCATTATATAAGGTCTGGAAAATAGTTCTAAAGGATTTTGCTTTAATGATAGGTGTAACATCTAGTCCATTTGTTGATGTCATTTTTTTTTTTTTTTTTTTTTAAAGACAGAATCTTGCTCTGCTGCCCAGGCTGGAGTGCAGTGGCACGATCTTGGCTCACTGCAACCTCAGATTCCTAGGTTCAAGCGGTTCTCCTGCCTCTGCCTCAGTCTCCTGAGTAGCTAGGATTACAGGTGTGGGCCACCACACCTGGCTAATTTTTGTATTTTTAGTAGAGACAGGGTTTGGCCATATTGGCCAGGTTGGTCTTGAACTCCTGGCCTCAAGTGATCCACCTACCTTGACCTCCCAAAGTGCTTGGATTATAGGCATGAACCACCGTGCCTGACTTGCTGATTTTAATTTGATGTAATCTCTAAACTCTGTTCTTAATGACTTTAAAGTTTGAAACTGTAATGGTTTTACCAAGTAGCTTTTAAATGATGTTTCCTGAAGCAGAGAACAGATAAATTTGAATGATATGTTTCCAACTACAGACAGCAGTGATCTTCATGTCCTATTACATTCACCCTATAAAATCACCTGGATGTTTTTAAAAAGGCAAGTGGAGAATGGAGAAAAAAGAGGTATTGCTCATGTGATATGTATAGTGTTCTGAGATTTCTTACATTTGATAATGCTATGGTAGTTATCTTAGATATAAAGTAGTTTCAAAAATTCCAGTTCTGTAACCACATCTGATATGGTTTAGCAGTGTCCCCACCCAGATCTCATCTTGAATTCCCACATGTCGTGGGAGGGACCTGGTGGAAAGTCTTTCCTGTGCTGGTCTCATGATAGTGAGTAAGTCTTACAAGATCTAATGGTTTTAAAAAGAGGCGTTCCCCTTCACAAGCTCTCATTTTTTACCTGCCACCATCCATGTAAGATGTTACTTGCTCCTCCTTGCCTTCCCCCATGATTGTGAGGCTTCCCAAGGCACATGGAACTGTAAGTCCAATTAAACTTCTTTCTTTTGTAAATTGCTCAGTCTTTATCAGCAGTGTGAAAATGGAATAATACAACACCTTAACTTTTGAAGTAAATGAGATGCCTGATGGTATTTTCCCCCAAGTATTTTGTGTTTGCTTTTACAGGTACTTTTTGGATTACTTGATTAAAAATGCAAAAATTACTATAAAAATAGAGGATTATATCTCTTTAACATATTATCACTGTTATCTTTCAATACATTGACAATGCAAGGGTAATAGTTGAGGGTTTTTGTCCAAATGTTGGGGTAAGCAACCAGGCTAATGTAAAGTGGAGGCAAGGAAAATGTTTCAGTGAAAAGGAAAACAGGCCATGTAAATACATTGTCAGTGAAAAATAAGAAATGAATAAATAAATATTTAATAAAATTAATGACTGAAACAGAAGAAGTCACGAATGTTTTTGGATAATAGGCTATACCACAGGGATATAGAATTAGTTGAGAGGGTGGAACAGGAACCACCTGTTCCCCCAAAATTATTGAAATAAAGTAAAATAAATTTTAAAAAATTCATACAAAAAGAAAGTATTTGTTACCTGACCTGCATTATGCAATTTTTTTTTTTTTTTTTTAAATTAAGAATGGCAAACTCCTTCTGAAACTCTTGATGGCCTTCAATTCTTCAATTTCAGGTCTTGCTGCTCTCATCCCTACTTCCTATAGGCAGTACTACCAGTAAGCTTCTGTAATAGGCCTCTAGGCAGTTCCAGTTCCTTCCTTAGGTTTGTAGGTCATGCTTTTCCATTCCCTGGAGTACTTCAATTTACTCTACCCTCACCCTCTTTTCTGGTTTACTTTTCTTTATCCTTGAATATTAATTCTATAGACCAGGATAGGGGTACCTTTATAGTTTCAAAGTGCCCTATACTTCCACTGTCATAGTACATATATTAATTGTACATTTCTCTAAGTTAGTGTAAGAGTTTGTGGGAGAGTGTGTGTGTGTGTGAAAAGACAGTATCTTTAGTTAATAAGCACAAAATAAATATGTTTTGAATGAGAAGATTCTGGTTCTAGTATTTACTATTTTTAGATTTAGGAAACATTTATTAAATATTTAAATATTACTTCTTAGTCCACCCTGGGTCAGGGGTTTAGGGGAAAACTAATGGACACGGGGCAAGCTTAGGTGAAGGATGATGCTTGAGCTCAGCTGTGTAGGATGAGTTAATTTGGACCGAGTTGCTGATAAAAATAGAATAAATTTTGGTAAGAACTTTTCCTCCAGTGTATTTTGGCATTGCTTTGTAGAATAAAAAATAAGTTAAAGGATGTTAGACTATAATAAAATTTATATTGAAAAAAACTTATGAGAAATTAACTTCGTATGAAAATTCTAAAAAAGTCTGAAATGTACAGATGCTTCATGTTAATACTGACAGTTACTGGCTAGTTAATCTTATTTCAATTCATAATAAAAAAGCTAAAACAATTGTTTTTAAGCACTAACAGAATAACTGGATCTTGGAAAATAAGTAGCATTATATGCAAAACGTGTAATATGCCAACTGGTGGCATTTTGCTTCCCTATAATTATTATCTAGTGAATGATAAGACTAGATTATCATTCTAGTGATATATCTAAAAATAAATTTCTTATTTATTTATATGTTATATGGTAAAACTTATATTTAGAATCTTACAAGGGAAAGGAAAAACATCTTTTCCCCCTCTCCAAAAATCTACTGAGAGAGGAAGGTATTTATTTGGCTTACCTGAATTACATAAGACAATATCTCAGACTTTCACCTGAGTAAGAATCACTTTGGTTCATGCTAAAATGCAGGTTCTTAGGCCAGTCCTGTTTCTGTTGGTGAGGCTCTTACATTTGACCTTTAATGAACATCCTAATGTTATCACATTCCAATGTGATAACAAATTGGAAAATAATGTGTATGTCAGTAATATGTAATTCAGATACTAACAACTGACCCTTATTCTCCTGGCCATTGAGTGGTGTGGCTGACACATTCTATGTAAATCTGGGGTTCTCAACAGGTTATATCCAATTCTGTCATAAATTTAGAGTAATCTTAAGTACATTGGATTAAATGTTGCTTATTGAATGCATGACATTTCACCTAGAATTCACAAAATCATTCAGATTACTTTATTCTTATCATCTGGGTACCCTACTTTGCTGAGCAAACTGTGTTACATGTGGGTTTGTTTATTACAGTCTGTGCAAAAAGAAACATCAACAATATTACTATCATTTCACTTTGGTATTTCTGGTATTCCACTAATGCCTCATTTGTAATAGTTAGGTATATCTTTATCTTTCTAGTAAACTGTTTGGTTTTTAAAGAATAGACAATTTTAAAAATGTTGAAATATAGTATATATCCCTAACTGACTTTGTAGGGGATAACTTTCTTTTTAATCTTGGTTATTTCTTGATTATATGCTGCTTATAAAAAATACAAAGCTTAGACATTTACTTTGTTTTTTACCTTTTACAATTTTTGTTAAAGTAATACATATTCACTTTAATATGTGAAACAGTGCATTAATATGCACAGAAATATTTTTAAAAAGCTAATATCCTTTCCATCCCTTTTTTTCCCACCTCACTTTCTTTATGCTGATAAAAACAAACACATGTATAGGTTTGTGTTGAGTATGTATTTTAATGTGATTATTTGCATATTTTGGAACTTGCTTTTTAAAAACACCATGTTGTGGTGGTTGTTCCAGCATAACTGTATAATTATAACTTATTCTTCTTAATAGCTGTGTACTATTCCATATGTGTAAGAGAGTATCATTATTTCTTCAGTAATTCTGTTTATGAACATTTAAGACCCTTTTTCGTTACTACTCATAATGGTGCAACAGATAACTTTGCTTATAGATCTCTATGCATTCATTTTCTTTCTGTTTTATTAAAGATACAGGATTGTGCGTCAAAAATAATGTGTATTTCAGTTTAATGAATTTCCTTTATAAAATAAATAATATTTTATATACTTGTTATAAAAATAGACTATAGAATATGGAAAACACATAGAATGAAATAAAAAGCATCTATAAATCTACCATCAAAACACAATCAATGTGCTAACAAATTGGAAGTTACTTTTTCAATTGTTTGTAATTATTTGCTTCTTTACAATTCATTACATCAATTGTGTTGTAATCCTGTAAGGTTTATTTTTACCACAAGGAAGATTTCACAGAGTAATTTCAAATTCTGAATTTTTAATTTTTTTTTTTTTTTTTTTTTTGAGACAGGTTCTTGCTCTGTCACCCAGGCTGGAGTGTAGTGATGTGGTCACAGCTCACTGCAGCTTCAATCTCCAGGGCTCAAGTGCTGCTACCTCCTCAGCCTCTTAAGTAGCTGAGACTACAGGTGCATGCCACCTCACCTAGCTAATTAAAAAAATTTTGTTTTTGTGGAGATGGGATCTCACTATGTTGTTTAGGCCAGTCCAAACTCCTGGGCTCAAGCGATGCTCCCACCTCAGACTCCCAAAGTGCAGGGATTTCAGGTGTGAGCCACAGTGCCAGGCCTAAGTAGTTTTTTTAAGGCCCAAGTAGTTTGTTTTTAAGGCCCTTAAGTTTTAACTATAGATTTGTCTTTGTTGTTCCTACTTCTTTCACTTAAGGAGAACAGCTGAGAACTTCCAATGAAATTTGTAATAGAATCTAAAAAGTGGAATATTGATAAAGGAAGAAAAAATAGCCCTGAAATAGAACTGTGCAAGCTTGAGTACTAGGTGTGGCATCTACCTGATTAGACATGGGATTTTGGTTAAGTTACTTGATGTCAGAACCTCAGTTTCCTCCAATATTTCCAAATTCAGGTAATAATGACTTACATTTTAAGATAGTTATTTGCAGTTGAAGAAAAAGAAGCAAAAATATTAAATAGTATGTTGTTACTTAACTTGATTCTGTCTTAGAACCAAAAATGTCAAAGTTTTTCAAACTCAATATCAGAAAGTTTCTTTTTGCCTCCTTGCAGTCCATCCTGATCATCATCCCCATAGGCAGTTCTTATTCTGATTTCTGTCATCATAGGCTCAGTTTTCTGATTCTTGAAGTTCATGTAAGTGGAACTATACAATATATACTCTTGTATCTGGTTTCTTTCAACAGAATGTTTATGTGGTTTATTGATGTTATATGAATATAACATATTTCTATGCTGTGCAGTATTATGCTATGTAAAATTAGTAAACTATTCTAATTCTAAACTAATGTTATTAGTAAAATTAGTAAACTATTCCACTAAGTAGGATAGATTAATAGGCTCTAAGTGAAAAACAAGTCTTCTTTTAGCACCACTTTACCTCTCTTTTTTAGAGAAGGATGTTTGTATTCATGTATGTGTGTGCATATATATATGTTACTGATAGATGGATATATAGGTAGGTGAATAGGTAGAGTGGTAGTTTTGGTTTGAAAAATTGAGACGAATTCATATAAAACAACTATGAGTTATTACGTCTTGGGAAAATGGAGCATGTGAGACCCACCTTTTATATACTTCTAAAAACTCATGTAATTATGAGTTTTGCCTTTTATGTTTTGTGTCTTTCAGATGAGGGGAGGAGGAGCTATACCCCCTACCAAATAAATAAAAGCTTTTAAAATTACTTTTTTCTTTCTGCTCTGTTCCTTATTTCTACTATCTCTCCAATTTTTTTTTTCTAATTGTATGGGGAAATGTAGCCTTTAATTTAGCTCTTAACATTACAAGAGTTGCTCTTAACCTCCCATAAACAAGATTATTATGCCCATTATGGTTTTGGGGGGTGTGTGTGTAGTAGCTGGCTATTTCTGTCTATGATAATTTACCCTGTTCCCCCCATAACCTCCACTCCCAATGCATTTCCTTGAAGAGATCTTTTGAAAGTCCTGGTAGTTATTTACTAAATATAGTACTTTAAAGCAACGAGGTAGTATTCATTTAAGTAAGTGACAAATTTTTCAATATTTGGGAGTTAATATTTTAAACTCCCAAAATAAAGATTGATCCTTTTTGGCAATTTAGCCAAACCTTCAATATTTGATTGTTTAAAGATAGATTTAGTTTCTGATGAGTGAGGGAAACGAATCTGAAAAAAATGATATACTTTGCTGTACTTTTGTCATCATAGTTTATAATCAAATCCTTGGAAACTAGTAGCATTAGTAAACAACAAAATAATTAGAAAATTAAAATACTGAATCATTAACAGATTGTTAGCAAACAATAGAAAATATTGGGGTTTTAAAAAAATGATACTGTTTACTATACTGAGGTAGTCAGCCTCAAAAGATGGCTATGAATCAGGCCTCCTAGTATTTATGCTCTTCTGTTGGCCTTTCCCCTTAAATCTGGGCTGTCCCTGTGACTTGCTTTTGACTTGCTTGTGGTGAAAGTGATACTGTTTGACTTCTGAGGACAGGTTATAAGGAGCCTTGCATTTTCCGTGCGAGTCACCTGGCATATGTGCTCTGGGAGAAGCCAGCCACCATATGTGAAGGCCAGTATCCCTGAAACTGCTATGTTGTGAGGACGCCTAAGCTAGTCACACAGAGAGGCTAATTGTAAGGAAGGAGAGAGAGAAATGCTTCTCTGACTCTCAGCTGTTGCAATTATTCCAGCTAAGTTATCAGACATATGAGTGACAAAACCATCTTGGATCTCCAGCTCGATTGAAACTTCAGATGATTCCAGCCCAAGCCACCATCTGATTGCAGCTACATGAGTGAGACCAAACCAAGAACCACTCAGATAAGTCTAGAAAATTCCACAGAACTGTAAGAGAGAAATAATAGATTCTTGTTTTTAAACCTTAGTTTTGGAGGATTTCCATAGCAACAAATAACCAGAACAGGTATTTTTAATTAAAATTTGTCTTAAATATATTTTATCATGGAAAGGACCAAGATATTCTACTCATCCTCAACATTTCACTCTTTTCTAGATGACAGTATTTTGAGCCAAGGGATATGATTTAAATAATTGACACAGAATTGCAGATAAAGAGAGGTTCTGGGGTTAAGAATCAGTTCAGCCAGAACCAATCTGAAGCATCTAAGGCTACTAGAAAGCTTTAAGGAACCATGAATCATACTTCAGGGACCCAACAGTAATGAGGGGGTTCAGGTTGAATCCAAGCATTTTCTGTTTATAGTTAAACAGAACAATATAATAAGATATGCAATAATTTACTTTAAAGAAATTAAATAAGTATAAAGCTTTCACTCTTTCCTCCTCATTTACTTTATTTCCTACTTTAGATGGCATTTTGGTGGCTCAGTTAAAATAATAAAGTTAGGCTTCATGTAAAGGGGTGGGATTTGTATCATATTAATGTGACTTCTAAGTCCCTTTATGCATTCCAGATAAGAGGAAATGTGAATCCCCTAATGCCAGAGACTGCTGTTTTTTGATTACTAACTCTTTGACCTCAAAGTTCACATAGTATATTAGGCATAGTGCATTCAGCTCATTTTCTAAGTTATCTTTGTGTTTTGTCAACTGCCAGGTGGACTCTGGGCATTTTTTGGGGAAATGTGGTTAAGGCAGCCATAATTAGCAACTGCTTGAAATACTTACCAGGTATTTTAAAGAATATTAATAAGACCTCATTTAATTTGGTTGGCAGCTCTTAGATGATTTCTACAGTGATCATGATCATGTCTTACATTTTTATATATTACCTAGCCATTTAATAATGTACTTGAGAACTAAATATTTTAATAGTATCTCCTTACAGTCTGATACAGCGTGCAATGTTAGGTAGTTAAATGTTGTCTAATACATAATTTTGAGCTCAATTAGCTTGAAATGGCAAGTTCATCTAAAGTACATATGAATAAAAGGGATTATAAGTATAGTGAAGTGTAACATAGAACTGGTAAATATTTTAAATATATGTACTCATTATGATTTGTAAATATTATAGCCAAAGCATGCAGTTGCAACAACTTCCAAAAATTAAAAACTATTTGAAACTCTTTTTACATTTTACACTTAATAAACTAATTTGTACATAAACCACATTATTATTTATATTTAAAACTTAAAAAATTCACTTTCTCCAGCTATTCTAACAAGAACTTAATAAGTAGGCATTGCTTTTAAAATGACACAATCTACCAGTTATTTGGTAAAACTAGCATAATCATAAATTTCCCATCCATGCTTTTTCCAAAAATACTAACCCATATTGTTCTCTCTGGACCTGTTGTAGGGATGACTAATCCAACTGCTGAGGTCTCCCTTTATGTGTTTGATGGAACACTTGGCTTGCTGGACTACAGCTGTGTGTTTATGTGCAGTGCACACCTGCAGGGGCCTGACAAATAGCTGTAGTATGCAGAGGATACAAAATTACCCTGGCAGTGCTGCAAATAAGGAAGTTTCTGTTTTGAAGTCCATATGTGTGTGTGCTTGAGATGCCAGCTGGTGTATTTATGTTGCATGCACAGATGTAAAACTGCCAACTGATTTTATACCAAATAAAGTCTAATCTTTTTATACGTACTTTGTGTCAAAGTTATGAAGTGGTATGTAAGAATATTCTCATGACTTAGCTCTTTTAAAATAAAAACTGCTATTAAAAATATGAACTCATAATATCATTAGGAAAGAGAGGAAAAAGGATAGTGATAGAGATGGTATTTCTTAACTATTATCCTGTGTATAATAATGTTGTTTTTACTATATCGTTAGATAAGTAAAGTTTTGATGTATTATAATCATGAATGATATATATTCTCTTTTGTGACTAGAGTCAGTCAGGTCTTTATGAAATCCCAATTTATGAATACTGAAATGTGAAAGACAAATTTATATAATTACTTGACTTGAAGGTGTTGGCTATTCTATTTTTCAAGTACATTTGATTTTAACAAGTTGAAAGGATGGTGCATTTTTTGCCATTTTTAGAATGTATTTAAATTTGTTCTGAAAGAAATGTTAGTGTTTATAAATACCAGGGATAATATTTCCCAAGTCTATGGAAATTTTAAAACCAATATAAAAATAGTGGAAAAGCCAGTTATTCAAAAGAACCTTTGAAAGAAGCAATTGTTTTTGTTTCTTTTAATATGTCTTCTCTAACTAAATGAAGAAATACATTTTATTGACTGTGTCCGTCCCAAACAAGAATAATGATTTGATTATTAGATAATTGATCTTCAAATTAATATTTGCAAATGAGATACTGTATATGTTACTTAAGTGCAAATGTAGATTAGAGTGGAAGCTTTTTTTAAAAATTAGTGTTGGATCTATTCATTTTCTCTAAGAACTATCATTGCTTATGAAGCAGTCATTTTTTCCATATATAATTGGTTTCTTTGTTTTCTTTTTCTTTCTTTGTTTTTTTTTGGAGATGGAGTCTCGCTGTTGTCAGCCCGGGCTGGAGTGCAATGGTGCGGTCTTGGCTCACTGCAACCTCTGCTGCCTGGGTTCCAGCAATTCTCCTGCCTCAGCCTCCCGAGTAGCTGAGATTACAGGCGTCTGCCACCATGGCCAGCTAATTTTTGTACTTTTTTTTAGTAGAGGCGGGGTTTCACCATGTTGGCCAGGCAGGTCTCAAACTCCTGACCTCAGGTGATCCACCCACCTCGACCTCCCAAAGTGCTGGGATTACAGGCATGAGCCACCATGCCCGGCCCATATATAATTGGTTTCTAATATTAATGGATATGTTTCAGTTGAATCATTTTCAAAAGGATTGACTTTTACTATATTTGAAATATATGTACAAATTAAGAATTTTTAGACATTGCTTAACAATAGCTGTTATCAGAATTTGTTTTTGTTTTATTTATAACCTCTTTATTGTTTTGTATCATTTTATATGTATAGGTTTATAAGTATTTGCAAATGGAGGAAAGTAGTTCAAGTGCTTTTCAAAATCATGTTAACTTTCTTATTAGAAACTTTTAATGGTACTGTAAAAATATGTTGTCGTATATAATCTTGTATTCAGTTTTGCATTTGAAACACACTGAATTTGTCTTTCACGTAAATATATCTAGATATATTGATTCTTCTGATATTAATGTAAGTTATAATTGAGTTCTGATTTTTTACTTACAGAATTGCCTTATCATAGTTCCTTATTTGACTGTATTTTACTGACATTTTGTATGCTTTCCTAATTATTATTTTTAGTGATAGTGTCAAACTTTAGTTTGTAATGCCTTTAAAAACTTACATAGTGTTTAATAGGCATGATTCCTTTTTCTTCAATGGTAGGCATGATGCCTTTTTTTGTCATAAAGGGATGTATATTTGCTATTTTTTCTAGCATAATTTTACTTGAA
Organism: Mandrillus leucophaeus; assembly: GCF_000951045.1. Lineage (NCBI taxonomy): Eukaryota > Metazoa > Chordata > Mammalia > Primates > Cercopithecidae > Mandrillus > Mandrillus leucophaeus. The sequence continues at coordinate 2,254,588 of NW_012106598.1, forward strand.
CTTTCACTGTAATTAAATTTCAGCAAATGCGGGAAAGGCCTGAGCTTTTAGCATTGTCCCTTAGCCTTAAAGTCTAAATTTTGACTAAATCAGGCATCTTAATTCATGAAGAACGTTTGATTTGGAATAAGTTTTATATAATGAGACAGAAAGATGGACTAGAAACCACATCTCCCAATGGCTGACCTGAGGGACAAGATGTTTTTGACAAAATATACAATTACTTGTATGATAAAAAGTGCATGAAGAAACCAAGTACATCAGTTTCCCAAATGAAAGGTAGTATGGTATACTTGAATTAACTCTTGATCAGGAGACATACAAAATTCTAGCCCTGTAACACACAGTTGTATGTTATTAGACTAGTTTCCTGGAGCTTTAGTTTAGTTTAATTTTTCTACCAGAGAAAGGGGATAGTAATTCTGATTAATATTGATGTGAGTATTAATAATAAGATAATGGACATAAAGCTGTTCTGTGGTCAGGGTGTGGAGCATGTAGTAGATGTTCAATAATAGTTGACTTTTTTTTTTTAAAGCAGTAGTAGTAACAGTTTGAAAAAGTTCATTACATAGGAAATATACATGTAAAGTTAACTCAGAAAAGGATAGACATAAGAAAGCTTCACTGATGCCTTACGTTTTTTCCTGAAAATATATTTTAAAGAAAGGACCAAACCTCAAATTTTTACAGCTAAAAGAATCTTTTATTACTTATTTGAGAGATTATGTTCAATACATTGCTTGGTTATTTAGTGCTAGGGCCAACTGCCTTTAGTAGGATATCACTTCAAACACTGCTGCCGCCACTGCAGGTTGCAAGCACATGATTGAAGGCTTCTAGTTCTCAGCTCATGCCCAGATGTCTTTCAATAACTATAGCCAGTAATTTCTTCAAATTGCTCACTTTATCAGCAGCACATGTCATCAATCCTGAAGTGGTTGGTCAAGTCAACTGCAGAATCTTTAGCTTATAGACACAGCTGCAAACAGGTGAACAGGCAGAAAGTAATTTGTGCAGCTTGGTGGCTGTCAGACGAAAGACAGACAATCTGTGTTTAAAACAGATTGCAGGCCCTGTATGGGCCAGACAAAAGGGATTTCTCCAACTGCAAATAATTCTAAGGTTAACATATTTTCCTTTCTGCCATTAGGTGATTTGTTAAAATTGGAAACAATGAACATTATAAATCTACACAGAAACTGGAGACAAGATGAAAGAGAAAATCAGATCACTAAATAGGTTTACATTTGTCTTTCCAAAGAAGTATAACTGGCATTCATATAAGCTGTTTTCTCACAAATTAAGCCAAGTTATAAAATAATTCTTTGAAACTTACAAGATTATAAATATTTCAAGTTGCATTAAGAATTACTGGTATTAAAAAAGCAATGAACCTTGAACAGTCCAGTTTTTATAAGTAGTTTTTAGAGTTAATTGTTAATTTGTAGATGTTGGAATTTGCTTCTTTAAAAATATTATTTAGTATTTTTCTTGCAGCTTTATTAAGTAGATTTTAAAACTAGCATATGCTAGATATAACATACTTTTCAGCACATAAAATCTACCATGGTTACAGAACAAAAATTCACATGGAGAAAAATATTCTGAGGACCTATGCATTTAAAAAAGTTGTCCTCACATTTTTTCCTTTGGAGTTATTTAGATAAGAATCTGAAAGATACCTGAATCTATCTGTAAAACAGTTATATTTTAGAAGAGAGTTCTACAATAACACTAAGAATATTCATCATTTTTGTCCATAAATCTCAAAATGATAAACTTATGAGAGTCTGAATCAGCAAAGTTATTTCCCAACAGTATTGGTCCATATAAGTGCCTACTGATTAAACTAAACAGGAAGAAGGACTATACTACATTAGCTAAATGAGTACCTCATGACAGAAGACTACTGAAGAAGATAGACACACTATCTTTAAGACACACTATCTTAAATATTTAAAAAAGTTTAGATATTTAAAATATGTGTACATGTGTAGTGCATGGATGCATGTGTTTGTAGGGAGGAACACATGAGAAATAATTGCGTAGTCCTTTGTTTTCTACCAGAGCTTATGTCTATGATATAGAGAACCGTAAGTGAATGTTACTGATTAATTCTCTTATTTTTGGCTCTCTTGTGCTTTCTCTCTTGTTTCACAATCAATTTAGTATTGTAATTGTTTTTAATAGGTAATGATCTGTGTAACATCGTGTTTCAGAACACAGTCCTCAGTGTCAAATTGTCTTTAAGTTCCAGTTTGATAATACTGTGTGATTTTTGAACAAGTTACTTAACCTACCAAATCCTTAGTTTTTCAGTGGTGATAGTGGCTATTTATTAACTTAGGTTGTTTTGTGGTATTAAAAACTCATATAAAGTATTGTGCCTTGTGCCTTGTACTTATTTAAAGCTTCAATAAACTTTAGGCATTTTCTGCTAGAATCCAAACATCCTGAGGAAAGGGAATGTTTTGGTCTTGCTCCTAGCTGCTTCCTAAGCATTTATTACCATGATTTGAACCTCTAAGAACTCGGAAGTAATCTGAATGAACTTGTCAATAGTTCTGTAATTTTTAGAGTCCACTGTGCTGATTTCCTTTAGTCATAATATTCCCTTCTTGCCAAATGCCTTGACCTTAAATATGACAACAATTCTTATTTATTTATTGAGACAGAGCCTTGCTCTGTCACCCAGGCTGCAGTGCAGTGGCGCGATCTTGGCTCACTGCGACCTCTGCCTCCTGGGTTCAAGCGATTCTGCTACCTCACCGTCAGTAATCCCAAGTAGCTGGGATTACAGGCACTCGCTACTATGTCTGACTAATTTTTGTGTTGTTTTAGTACAGACAGGGTTTTGCCATGTTGGCCACGGTGGCCTCAAAACTCCTGGCCTCATGTGATCCACCCACCTCAGCCTCCCAAAGTACTGGGATTACAGGTGTGAGCCACGGCGCCCCGCCCTCATTTATTTTTTGGGTATAGACAAAGCAGTATGAATATTTTACTGTCTCTCATTTCAGTTTTTCTAACATTAGGAAATTGTTCTTGATTACAGCTGTTTGTCAAATACAGCTAGCTGTGGTGCCTCATGCTCACAGAATAATCTGGCATTAAAAATCAATTATATTTTACTGTTTTTTGTTTTGTTTTGTTTTTTGAGACTGGGTCTCACTTTCTCAACCAAGCCTTTTGATCTCCAAACTTGCCCAACATGGTTCCACTCCATTCTTTGGCCAAAAATCAATGGGTTCAAGAGCACAAGTTTTAACTCTAGGACTTAATTTTAGATTTCTCATATCAAAATCGCTTTGCCTCTAGTGCAGTAGTTAGAGCTTCCAATATATGCTGACTTTCAGGCCCTACACCATACCTATTGTTTTGAAATCTCTGAGGATGGGGCCTGGATGTCGATCTTTCAATAAAATCTCTTTGTGTCTATCTAATGTGGACCCATGGTTGAGAACAAGTGTTCTAGGACAGAGACTGGCAAGTTATGACCCATGGGCCAAATCCAGCCCATCAGCTGTTTTTGACTGGAATGCAGTAACCATCATTATTTGGCTGGTTAGTTATTATCCATGGCTGTTTCGTGCTACAACAGCAGAGTTAAATAAATGCAACAGAGACTGTATGTCTCGCAAAGCCTAAAATATTTATTATTTAACCCTTCATAAAAAATGTTTGCTGGCTGGGTGCGGTGGCTCAAGCCTGTAATCCCAGCACTTTGGGAGGCTGAGATGGGCGGATCACGAGGTCAGGAGATCGAGACCATCCTAACACGGTGAAACCCCATCTCTACTAAAAAAATACAAAAAACTAGCCGGGTGAGGTGGTGGGCACCTGTAGTCCCAGCTACTCGGGAGGCTGAGGCAGGAGAATGGCATAAACCTGGGAGGCAGAACTTACAGTGAGCTGAGATCCGGCCACTGCACTACAGCCTGGGCGACAGAGCAAGACTCCGTCTCGGAAAAAAACAAAAAAAGGTTTGCAAACCCATTTTAGATTATGAGCTCTGATGCGGTGACTCACGCCTGTAATCACAGCACTGTGGGGGGCCAAGGTAGGTGGATCATGAGGTCAGGAGTTCGAGACCACCTTGGCCAACATGGTGAAACTCTACCTCTACTAAAAATACAAAAATTAGCCGGGCGTGGTGGCACGCACCTATAATCCTAGCTACTCAGGAAGCTGAGGCAGGAGAATCACTTGAATCTGGGAGGTCGAGATCTCTCCACTGCACTCTAGTCTTGGTGACAGAGTGAGACTCTGTCTCAAAAAAAAAAACACAAACAAACCAAAATGAATAAAAAAAGATTATGAGCTCTGATTATCAACAGTTTTGCACATATTTTGTGTTTGTTGCTACTTCAGGTAATCCATTGGTGAATTAGCTAGATATTTTTGATTACCTTTTTATTTCTTGCCTAATAGTGAGCTGTTTGAGGGCAGGCTCCATATTTTATAGCTCTTTAAAATCCTCAACCCCTAATATAGCTAATTTTGCATAGTTGGGTGTAAGTAAATGTTCATTAATTGACTCTAGTTATTGGCCTTCAGTTATTGCATGAAGGTGCTAGTAAGGGACAGTGTGGAGCTTTTGATTTGTGCATGTTCACAATGATTCAGTGGTATTTAGTGCATGTTCAGTTTTTTTTTTTAACTCCTTCTATTAAAATAGACATTATTGTAATTTAGAATATTACCAAGTCTTCATTGTATAATTACAGAAAATCCCTTAATTTTTTTTTCATTTCTGGAATTACCATCAACCTTCATTACTCATTGTTTGTACTTAATGTTTAGATCTAAGCTACAAAACAGCATACCATATTTTCATCATCATTACTGTTTTAAAAATTTGCCTTCATTCCTGTTTCAGGGAGTTTGGGCAATGCCTGTGATATTTGTGTCTTGAAAATAGTGGTCTGTCAGATACGAGGTTGATCCAATTTTAATAATAGTTTTTTCTACTTCCTAATGGATTGAAATTATCTTGGCTTTTGCTGGTAGTGTAGTCATAATAATTTTTAAGTTGTGGGTGCTCAAGGGAGAAAACAGATCCAAAGTGTCCTGTATTGGTTCTGTGTTATTCCCCTGGAATGATGTGTTTGACTAGTTTTCTTTTAAACTATTAACTACATAAATTTTGTTCAAGGCTGGTGTCTTAGCATTTGTATTACAACTATAGTTAGTACACATACATGTCTTATATATTCATTAAGAAAGATCACTATCTTACATTGTTTTTTTCATTTCACTTGTTAAATAAAGTGAATATGTTATTTAGGGCAGGGAAAAAAATAAGGCAATCAGGCAGGTTGCTGACGGCAGTCCAAATGGCTGATCAGAGAGTCTTTATATGCATTGGTAATGTGTTGTGCAATATAAGCTGAAATATATTCCACAAGGGAGGAAAACGGAATAGGTTACATACACTGTTCCTAAGTGCAATGAATATAAAACTCCATTACTCACTTTAGGCAGGTGCTTTTTATATGAGGCTTTAAAGTAATATAAAACTGCTGGTGAAATGATTGGTTTATACAGACACCACTTAGCTTCCAGTGCTCTAACCAGATAAAGAGACTAAAACTATTAAGATATTTCTTTAATGATTCAGGGATTGATGTTTAATATTCTTTTGGTATAATGGCCTGTCCCTATAACATTGTATAGTTATGAAATTTGTGTGTGACTTGGTTATGAAAGACTTCTTTCAGGGAAAGAGGAAAAAAGTTCTTATTTGTTAATGATAAGGAAATGAATCTCTCCAAAATTTCTTTCAATGTATACATATATAGAAAGATATATATCTGCATTTAAAAATATTTTTGAAGGACTTTCTAAATATGTTTCTTGGTAGTTTTTTTCAGCTTTTCTCCAAGAACGATTGAACATTTTATAGGCATTAAGATTGAATAAATTTTGTAATGTACAATAACTCTCTTTAGGATAACTCTGCAATTGGTTGATGAACATTATGAAGCATTAAAATGTGTATTAGTTCATAAAGATTTTTAGTGATCTCACTTATATATACAAACCGCTATATTTCTCTTTTTTGACACTTTTACAGAGAACAAGTACCTGCTTATTGTTTTAACGCTGAACATTCTCTTATGAGTGAATTTTTATAAACTAAAAGGGACGTTAAAAGGATAACAAATAGGCATTTTTCGAATTTGTCTTAGGTTCTAAATATTTGAACCAGATGGTTTTCTTTCTAAATCTGTCATTGATTGATTGATTAATTGATTTTCCCTCCCTCCCATCCCTCAGTGCCTCCATGTCTCCCTCCCTTGAGCTTCTCCCTCACCCCCAACCCCGCTTCCCCTTATTAGGTGACATTTACATACAATCAGCTATTTTACAGTTTATGATTCAGTGGTATTTAGTGCATTCACAATGTGCAACTACCAGGCCTCAGTTTCAAAATATTGATATCACTCCATAAAAACACCCCATAGCTTTTAAGTAATTGCTCGTAATTCCGCCTCTCCCTCATCCCCTGGTATCCTCTAATCTTATCTACTTTTGTCTCTATGGATTTTCCTTTTCTGGACATCTGATATTCAAGGAATCATATATTAATATTATGGGACCTTTTGATTTTCTCCAGAAATCTGGCTAAGTTGTTGTGTGTATCAACAGTTCATTCATTTTTTATTGCTCATAATATTCCATGGTATGGATGTACCATGGTTTGTTAAATAATTTATCTGTGGAAGGACATATTTGTTGTTTCCAGTTTTTGGCTATTACAATAAAGCTGTGATAAACATATACAAGTTTTTGTGTGAACATGCATTTCGTTTCTCTGGGAGTAATGCCTCAGAATACAGTTGCTGGGCTATACGGTAGTTGAATGTTTAAATTTTTTTTTTGTTTTTGAGACAGAGTCTCGCTCTGTCACCCAGGCTGGAGTGCAGTGGCGCGATCTCAGCTTACTGCAAGCTCCACCTCCCAGGTTCACGTCATTCTCCTGCCTCAGCCTCCCAAGTGGCTGGGACTACAGGTGCCCACCACCACGCCTGGCTAATTTTTTGCATTTTTAGTAGAGATGGGGTTTCACCATGTTAACCAGATGGTCTCCATCTCCTGACATCGTGATCCGCCTGCCTTGGCCTCCCAAAGTGCTGGGATTACAGGTGTGAGTCGCCGCCCCAGCCTGAATGTTTAATTTTTAAATGAATGGATATGACTGTGTTTCAATAAAGTTTTATTTATAAAAGCAGGAAGTGGGCCAGATTTGGCCTATGTAGTTTGTCTAACATGGTTATAGGAAGAAGGAATTGGTGGATAAATATCATGGCTTTGTTAACGCCTATTTAATCATGTTCCTTAAATATATTGTTTAGTAAACTTCTTTATAGAATTACCCATATAGTAATTTTTGTTTTCAAATAGTAAACTTAAGATGATATCCCATTTCATTACTTATATTGGTAATTTATAGTTTCTCTCTTTCTTATTAGAGTTTTTCAGTTTTATTGGTCTTTAAAAAAGTTTAAAAAATCAATTTAAAATTTTAAATACAATTTTTTTATTTTTAGAATTTTGAATATAAATTTTGTTGATTTCTGCTACCTTTGTTATTTTTTGCCCATGCTTACTTTGGTTTTATTTTGCTTTCCATGTTTTTGGTGTTTTAGGTGAGAGCTAGATTATGGAATTAAGACTTACTTTTACTGTGCACATTCAGTGCTGTACATTTCTCTCTGTATACTGCTTTAGTTGTGGTCCACAAATTTTGATATATTATGTCTTCATTCAATTTTTTTCTTCTATTTCATTGGAGAATCTTTGGCTCATGGACTATTTAGATCTGTTTAATTTCCAAGTTTGGGGAGATTTTCCTACTACTTTTTAAAAAATTGATTTCTAATTTGAATCTAATGTGGTCCGAGAACAAACTCTGTATAACTTCATTTATTTTAATTCTGTTCATTTCTGGTCCAGTATAATATTGTCTACCTTGTTAGCTGTTTCATGGGCATTTGAAAAGAATGTGTATTCTGCTGTTCTGTAACCTAGAAACAGCTTATTAGTTGATGGCATTTTTGACATTGTCTATATCCTTGCTGACACTCTGTCTAGTTGTTGTGTTTGTTGTTGAGAGGGGTATCGAAGTGTCCAAATATAGTTGTAGATTTATTTTTTCAGCTCTATCTCTTTCTGCTTTACGTATTTTATAGCTATGTTGTTTGGTTTATACATATTTCAAGTTGCTGTGTCTGTTCAGAGGATTGGCTCTTAGGATTTTTTTCCTCTTAAACCTACTTTGTTTGACATTAAAATAACTAGTTTTTTAAAAAAATATTGAGATAAAGTTCACATAACAGAAAACGTATCATATAGCTATTTTAAAGTGTACAATTCAGGAGTTTTTAATAAATTCATATAGCTGTGCGGCTATCACCACTCTCTAATTTTAGAACATTTTTATCTCCCCAGAAGAAACCCCATACCCATTAAGCAATCATTCCCCATTCTCATTTCCCCACAGCCCTTGGCAATGACTAATCTACTTAGTGTCTCTGTGGAATCCTGATTTTGAATATTTTCTATAAATGGAACCATGGAATATGTAATGTTTTGTATCTGATTTATTTCACTAAGAATATCTTATACAAGCTTTTGTGTGGACATTCTTATACAAGCTTTTGTGTGGACATATATTTTCAGTTTCTTTGGTTATTTACATAGGAGATGTACTGCGGGATCATATGGTCACGTTTGATTAACTGCAAAATTGTTTTCCGTAGCAGCTGGACCATATGACATTCCTAGCAGCAATGTATGAGGGTTTCTTTTCTTTTCTTTTTTTTTATACTTTAAGTTCTAGGGTACATGTGCACAACATGCAGCTTTGTTACATATGTATACATGTGCCATGTTGGTGTGCTGCACCCGTTAACTCGTCATTTACATTAGTTATATCTCCTAATGCTATCCCTCCCTACTCCCCCCAACCCCCAACAGGCCCAGGTGTGCGATGTTCCCCTTCCTGTGTCCGAGTGTTCTCATTGTTCAATACCCACCTATGAGTGAGAACATATGGTGTTTGGTTTTCTGTTCTTGCGATAGTTTGCTGAGAATGATGGTTTCTAGCT
>NW_012106598.1:2263753-2295418 GCF_000951045.1 Mandrillus leucophaeus
AGTGTAAGTCTCTTTGTAAGTCTCTAAGGACTTCCTTTATGAATCTGAGTGCTCCTGTATTGGGTGCATACATATTTAGAATAGTTAGCTCTTCTTGTTGAATTAATCTCTTTACCATTATATAATGGTTTGACCTTTGTTGGTTTAAAGTCTGTTTTATCAGAGACTAGGATTGCAACCGCTACCTTTTTTTGTTTTCCATTTGCTTGGTAGATCTTCCTCCATCCCTTTTTTTTGAGCCTTTGTGTGTCTCTGCACGTGAGATGGGTCTCCTGGATACAGCAAGTTGATGGGTCTTGACTCTTTATCCAATTTGCCAGTCTATGTCTTTTAATTGGTGCATTTAACCCATTTACATTTAAGGTTAATATTGTTGATGGGTCTTGACTCTTTATCCAATTTGCCAGTCTGTGTCTTTTAATTGGTGCATTTAACCCATTTAAAATTAAGGTTAATATTGTTATGTGTGAACTTGATCCTGTCATTGTGATGTTAGTTGGTTATTTTGCTCATTAGTTGATGCGGTTTCTTCCTAGCATCGATGGTCTTTACATTTTGGCATGTTTTTGCAGTGGCTGGTACTGGTTGTTCCTTTCCATGTTTAGTGTTTCCTTCAGAGTCTCTTCCTAGGCAGGCCTGGTGGTGACAAAATCTCTCAGCATTTGCTTGTCTGTAAAGGATTTTTATTTTTCTTTCACTTATGAAACTTAGTTTGGCTGGATATGAAATTCTGGGTTGAAAATTCTTTTCTTTACTAATGTCGAATATTAGCCACCACTCCTTTCTGGCTTATAGAGTTTCTGTTGAGAGATCCGCTGTTAGTCTGATGGGCTTCCCTTTGTGGGTAACCCGATCTTTCTCTCTGGCTGCCCTTAACATTTTTTCCTTCATTTCAACTTTGGTGATTCCGACAATTTTGTGTCTTGGAGTTGCTCTTCTTGAGGAGTATCTTTGTGGCATTCTCTCTATTTCCAGAATTTGAATGTTGGCCTGCCTTGCTAGGTTGAGGAAGTTCTCCTGGATAATACCCTGCAGAGTGTTTTTCAACTTGGTTCTATTCTCCCCGTTACTTTCAGGTACACCAGTCGTATGTAAATTTGGTCTTTTCACATAGTCCCATATTTCTTGGAGGCTTCGTTCGTTTCTTTTCACTCTAAACTTCTCTTCTCCCTTCATTTCATTCATTTGATGTTCAGTCACTGATACCCTTTCTTTCAGTTGATCGAGTCTGTTACTGAAGCTTGTGCATTTGTCACGTAGGTTTTGTGTCATGGTTTTCATCTATATCAGGTAGTTTAAGGACTTCTCTGCATTGGTTATTCCAGTTAGCCATTCGTCAAATTCTTTTTCAAGGTTTTTAGTTTTTTTGCACTGCGTTCGTAATTCCTCCTGTAGCTCGGAGATGTTTGATTGTCTGAAGTCTTCTTCTCTCAACTTGTCAAAGTCATTCTCCGTCCAGTTTTGTTCCATTGCTGGCGAGGAGCTGCGTTCCTTTGGAGGGGGAGAGGCGCTCTGATTTTTAGAATTTCCAGCTTGTCTGTACTGCTTTTTCCCCATCTTTGTGGTTTTATCTACCTTTGATGATCGTGATGTACAGATGGGGTTTTGGTGTGGATGTCCTTCCTGTTTTTTGTTTTTCCTTTTAACAGTCAGGACCCTCAGTTGCAGGTCTGTTGGAGTTTGCTCGAGGTCCACTCCAGACCCTGTATCAGTAGCAGAAGCTGCAGAAGAGTGAATATTGCTGAACAGCAAATGTTGCTATCCGATCGTTCCTCTGGAAGCTTTTTCTCAGAGGTGTACCCATCCATGTGAAATGTGAGGTGTCATTCTGCCCCTAGTGGAGGATGTCTCCCAGTTAGGCTACTCGGGGGTCAGGGACCCACGTGAGCAGACAGTCTGTCTGTTTTCAAATCTCAAACTCTGTGCTGGGAAAACCACTACTCTCTTTAAAGCTGTCACACAGGCACATTTCCATCTGCAGAGGTTTCTGTTGCCTTTTGTTTGGCTATGGCCTGTCCCCAGGGGTGGAGTCTACAGAGGCAGGCAGGCCTCCTTAAGCTGAGATGGGCTCCACCCAGTTCGAGCTTCCAGACTGCTTTGTTTACCTAGTTAAGCCTCAGCAATGGCGGGATGCCCCTCTCCCAGCCTTGCTACCGCCTTGCAGTTAAATCTCAGACTGCTGTGCTAGCAATGAGGGAGGCTCCGTGGGCATGGGACCCTCTGAGCCAGGTATGGGAACGGATCTCCTGGTGTGCCATTTGCCAAGATCCTTAGTAAAGCGCAGTATTAGGGTGGGAGTGACCTGATTTTCCAGGTGTTGTGTGTTAGGGTTTCCCTTGGCTAGGAAAGGGAATTGCCTTCCCCCTTGCGCTTCCCCAGGTGAGGCGATGCCTTGCCCTGCTTTGGCTGTCACTCATTGGGCTGCACCCACTGTCCTGCACCCACTGTCCGACAGGCCCCAATGAGATGAACCCGGTGCTTCAGTTGGAAATGCGGAAATCACCCATCTTCTGTGTCGCTCACACTGGGAGCTGGATGCTGGAGCTGTTCCTATTCCACCATCTTGACGGGGATCCCCGAGGGTTTCAGTATCTTCACATCCTCATCAACACTTGTTATTGTTTCTCTTTTTGTTATAGCTGTTTTATTTGGTGTGAAGTGGTAGCTCACTATGTTCTAATTTTTATATATTGATGTTTATATAATCTACTTTCTCCACCCTTTTACTTTCAACTTGCCTACATTGTTGTATTTGAAGTGAGTTTCTTATTGACTCCATATAGTTGGAGTATGTTTCTTTGATCCAGTCTGTCAGTCTTGTCTTTTAATTTGTATAATCAGAGCATTTATATTAAATGCAATCATTGATATGTTAGACTTTATATCTGCCATTTTATTTTTTGCTGTCTGTTTGATATCTCTGTTTTTTCATTTCTTTTTCTGTCTTCTTGTGGGTTACTTGAACATTATTTGAACATTATTTAGAATTCCATTTTGGTTTATGTGTAGTAATTTTAAGTGTGTCTCATCAGGCTTTTTAAATGATTGTTTTAGGCATTACATTTCACATTTCTGACTCATTACAGTTAACTGGTATTGTGTTATGCCAGTTCAAGTGAAATATGGAATCCTTACTTGATCTTATGTTCCTTTACCCTCCCTCATTTATAATTGAAATATTTCCTCTGTGTATATGGAGAACCATATCAGATATTATTTTTGCTTCAACATGAAACATAGTTTAGAAAACTCCAGAGGAGACAGAATGTCTGTGTACCCTATTTTTGCTTGTTGTATTCTCTTTTCTCTCCCGATATCCAAAAAAACCCTTATTTTATTCTTAACTTTCTGTTTGGAGATCTTTACCTCTCCTTTTATTGTAGATCTGCTTATGACACTTTTTTTTTGTTTGTTTGTTTTAGTTTCCCTTCATCTCAGAGTGTCTCGTTTTCTTCTTCTTTCCTGATGTATATTTTTGCTGAATATAGAATTTGGGGTACTTTTTTTTTTTTTAAGCAATTGAAAAATGTCATGCTACTTCCTCCTGGCCTCTATGGTTTCTAATGAAATATCTACTGTCATTTCATTTTCCCCCCTCTATACATAAGGTGTAGTTTTTCTCTTGCTCCATTCAATATTTTTTCTCTTTTATTTTCAAAAGTTTATCCATGATGTGTGATGATTTCTTTGAGTTTACTCTGTTAGGGGCTAGCTCTGTTTCTGAATGTTTAGGTTTTGTCTTTTGTCAAATATTGGAAGTTATTAGCAACTGTTTTTCAAATTAATTGATTTTTAACTATATTATATTATATTAAATGAATTTATTTAGAGATGGAATCTCATTCTGTCACCCAGGCTGGAGTGCTGTGGTGTGGTCTCAGCTCACTGCAACCTCTGCCCCTGGGTTCCAGTGATTCTCCTGCCTCAGCCTCTTGAGTAGCTGGGATTACAGGTACCCACCACCATGCCTGGCTAATTTTTGTATTGTTATTAGAGACAGGGTTTCACCATGTTGGGCAGGCTGGTCCCAAACTTCTGACCTCAGGTGATCCACCTGGCCTCCACCCACCTTGGCCTCCCAAAATGCTGGGATTACAGAGCCACTCTTTTTTGAAGTGCATTTTCTGTTTCATCTTTTTATTTCTCTCGTACTGGACTCTAATGACGTGAAAGGTAGATCTTTTTTCTAAGACTCTTTTCTCTTTTTTTCCCTTTCTGTTTTTTTCTGTATTTCACATTGGGTAATATCTGTTGTTCCCTCTTCCATTTTAATGATTCTTTCCTTAGCCCTCTCCATTCTGGTATGGAACCCGTTTATTGAGTTTCTTCGTTTGGTCATTGCATTTTTCAATACTGAAATTTGTTTGGTTTGTTTTTATGTCATTGTTGTCCATTTTATTCTTTTTTTCCCCTACAAATTCCTGTTTCTTTGCCAAAATCTGTTTTCATTTGCTTCAAGCAAAATGTTAATTGGAGCATTTTTATAATGGCTGCTTTAAAATGTTTCTCAGATAGTTCTAACATCTGTGTCATCTCAGTGACATCTATTATCTTTTTTCATTCAGTTTGCGCCTTTCTTGGTTTTTGGTATTATGAGTGATTTTTATTTGAAACCTGGATGTTTGAATAGTGTTTTCCGAGATTCTGTGTTGTGTTTAAACCTGTGTTAGCTGACTTCCTCTGAAAATGCTCCTGCAGTGGAAGGTAACATGCCTCCACTTATTACTGCTAGGGGATGTAGAAATTCAGGGTTTCCACTTGGCCTGCATTGCTGTTTAAGGCCGAGGGGATTCTTGTTACTTCTGGCCTGGGGTCAATATTCTGGCTCTCAGTTAGGCCTCTGTTGATACATCACTGGCTTGGAGTGTTTAGATTGCCTCATTACTGCTCTAAGTGATGCCTCCCCTGACATTATGTTGGTGGTGAGGTGGTATGTTATTGCTGCAGGTTGGTAAAATTTTTGAATCTCCACTAGGTCTCTCTTTACACGACCCAGCTGAAAGAGGGGGAGGCATAGTCTTGCTGCTAGGTTGAGTTAAAAGTCTAGGCCTTCTCTTAACCTACTCTTACTCTACCCAGGAAGGGGTGTTGGGGTTCTTGTTAGAGTATGCTGAATATGGAAGTCTAGGCTTCCCACTTGATTTTTGCTGTTGTTGGTAGTGGTAGGTCCACCATTTTTAGAGTGGTATTTGGCTCGAGGAGACCAGTTTTTGCCTAAACATGTTCTGTTTTGCTAGGATACGTCTTTCTGGTCCTTTGGCTAAGGAGAGCAGGTTGGGATACTTTTTTCTGTCTGCACCCATTGGCCTTTCTGGGTTGCTGGCTTCTAGGATATATGAACAAAACAAAACCCATGATCCTTACCACCATGACATTTGCTGGGTCTACCTGTTCCTTCCTTTTTAAAGCTGACTAATAATCCCATTGTATGTATATACCACATTTTGCTTATTTATTCATCCTTTGGAATTTGTGTTGCTTCCATGTTTTAGCTATTATAAATGATGAAGCTATGAACACAGGTATACAAATATCTTTTTGAAACTCTTTTTAATTATTTTGAGCGTATACCTAGAAGTACGATTCCTGGATCATATAGTAGTTCTATGTTTAATTTCTTGAGGAACTATGATACTGTTTTCCACTGTATCATTTTACATTCCCACTAACAATATACAAGGGTTCCAATTACTCCACATCCTGGATATCATTTGTTATTTTGTGTGTGTTTTTTTTTAAATAGTGGCCATCCTAATGGGTATGAAGTAGTATCTCTTTGTAGTTTTGATTTGCATTTTCTTAATTAGTAATGCTAAGCATATTTTCATGTGCTTATTGTCCATTTGCATATCTTCTTTGGAGAAATGTCTATTCAAGTCCTTTGCCCATTTTTGAACTGGGCTTTTTTTGGTTGTTATTTAGGTCTAGCAATTATGTATTCTGGATACCAGTGTCTCATCAGATAAGTGATTTGCAGAATTTTCTCAGATTGTTTCCCTCCATTTTCATAGCAGTCTAACTTCTTTTTGGCATTTTTCACAATGTTGAATATGTATATATTTGTATAATTTTTTTCATGACTGCTTCTTTCACTAGATTGTGAATTTCATGAGAGAAGAGACTGAATTGGTCTTATTTACTTGTCTAACTCCAGGCTGAGTAGTATATAGAGTATACTACTTGTTACTTGTCTAACTCCAGGCTGAGTAGTATATAGAGTAGTTTCATAGTAAATATTTATTGAATGAATGAGTAAGAAAGGGAATAAAAGACATATGAATCAAAGGTAGTGCCACACATGAGTGACCATTAGTAAATGATCATGCTTAGGCACAGACAAAACTTGCATCCTTAAGCTAGGATGAAAATCTAGTGGGCGATTACATTTCAATGTGAGGGGAATATGTATTCAAACCATAGCAGCACCTGCTTGCTCTAAACTTAAGTGAGAAACAGGTTACAGTTTTGTGCAGTAGTTCTTTATCATGAATTGAAGGGCTTTGATTGAAGTAGTAAGATTGGAATCTTGGTTGCACACAGAGTTCTTATAGTAAAAAAATAGCTTGTTGGAGTCTCAATTTCATAGTCAGGTAATTAGCTTTGTAGGATGACAATTTTGTGTTGTGGCATTAGTGAGAGTGCCTTGTGGCATACAGTGAGTTAAACTAAAGAAAGGAGAATGATCTGTGCATAGTGAGTAATGTACTTGTTTTACCAACTCCTTCCAAACACAGACGTGCATGTACGTGCCTGTACACACACACACACACACACGATGTTTCTTTAAAATATAGTTTTGTCTTTATTATGACTTCTTTTATTTCTTTCAGCTAGTCATTTAGCTTCTTTAGCCATGCTTAAAGTATTTTAGAAAATCTTTACTGATTTCTCTTACTGCATTTATAACAAGGCGTTTTAAAATAGACTCTGTGTTTCCTGTGTAGTATTTTTAAATGACCTCATTTCATTTTTGCCCTAATGCTGACATTTTTTTTTTTTTTAAGTTAGTGCCCAAGAGTGATGGGTTTCCCTCTCCCTCTTTCCCTCTTGGGCTGTCAGAATATGGGGTTTAATATAATATGACTTTTACATAGTAGTGCTTCTTTAGATATTTGTACCAGTGGTTATTACTAAGAACTTAGTTTCATGTATTTTCTTCCCATATGTGTTATGAAATTAACTAATATGAGAAGCAGGCATTTTGTTTTTTTCTCAAGTTTTTATTTTCATATCTATGCCATGTGTTTTTTTAAGTTCATATATGTGGATAATACTAAATGATCATCATTGGGTATTATTTTAACCAATAAATTTTAGAGAAAAAAATCACTCTAATATTGCATCACTTTGTTATTGGTATCACAAGAATAATTAGTTATCATTCTTCTCCTGACATAGCTCTGAAGGCTAGGGGGAGATATCATAGGTTTGGAAAGTTTTCCTTTCTTTATCAGTTTATAAACAAATTTATAATTATTCCTTTAAAATTTTATCTCAGCTTTTATCACTACCTGACTTTGCCTAGTGAATATTTTTTCTATTGTATATTCAAAAACATAACTACTTCATTTAATTAATTAGTGTAAGTTTTCTTTGCCTCTAAAAATGTTGAAGGTACATGACTATATTACTACCTGAAAGACTGTTTATTTCATATTCCATTTTGTCATATTTATGGTCTTCGATCCATTGTAGATAATCATGGCTTTTAGAGATAAGAGCAATCATAGTCATAACCAAGTCCAGTCCCTCGCTTTTTTCAGGTGAAGAAACTGGGCTACAAAGTTTTAAATGCAACATTATACAGCTTTTTGATAGTGGAGTTTTTACTAGAGTAAAGGTCTAGTGATTAGTGTATCTTTCAGTAAAGTCCCTTATTAATTTTTAATGTATATGAACTGAATTTTTCTAATCCCAGCTTGTATTGTTTATATTAACAGTAGAATAATGACAATATAGTATCTGACATTTACTGAGCATTTACCTGCCAAATGCACTACTAACCACTGTCCATTTATTATTCTACTCAGTGCTCACGATTACTCTGTGAAGTAGCTAGTGATTTATACCTATTTTACAGACGAGAAAACTTAGAGTAGTTTAATAAATTTCTGGGCTCATGATGTGTTTAACTTCTTTGCATATCCTGCAGTATTTAACCTCAGAAATTATGTATTTCTTCCTCTCCTATCATGGATAAAATCTTACGAGAAAATTCGTATATAAGCTACTTTTTGCTTAGGAAACGTATAGCAAGACTTCTAAAAAAATTTAAAGAACAAAGAGAAAATGAAAATTAGTGTTGGAAGCAGGCACTGATGTTTTTTCTGGGTTCCCCTAATGATCTGTGGCAACCCCACTAACCAGTGGGTTTGGATTTTGATTACCAGAAGGGAGTTTGGGCAAGAAGGGAGGAATTGGAAGTGATGTTCCACTTCAGTAAGCTCATAACTTCAAAGCACTAGTGAAAAGATAGACCGTTTCAAAAATCTGTTTCACTCCAGATTTAACAAAGAAGATTCTTTGTGTTGGCCTTGACTGGGAAGAGAGAGGATGCTTTCCTGGAGATTTTGTAACCACAACTCTGTCCTCATTCAGATTTTAATTTCTTGCCTGACCTAGGAACTACAGAACTAATTAGTTAAAATGTGATCCTTAGTGGGTTAATTACATTCCTGAGTATCTAGTGGTAAGTACAAGTATTTGCTGTGGCACATACCCTTACATCTGACAATGTATGTGAAAAAGGAAAGCCTTGTGAAATGTAAACTCATAATCTAAAATTACAAAGAATTTGAGTAAATAATTCACCAAGAGCAAGACTGAGCAGAAACCTCCAGTGGCCAAATTCAACTTCCACAATGTCAGATAATATATCAGAAACAGTATAAAAGACTGTTTAAAAGTAATTGAAGAAGTAAAAGATGGAATTGAAATTACAAGAGAGACGCAAGATACTGTCATAAGGACTAGAGAATTTTTATAATGAAAAAAATTTGTGGAGGTCAGAAGTCCTTAATGGATTAAATGGATTAAACAGCAGATTAGACACAGCCAAAGACACTATAAGTGAACTGGAAGGTGGTTATAAAGAAGTTTCCCAGAGTGCAACATTGAAAATAGAGATGATATGTGAAATACAGTCAACAGATATGGATGCTAGAATTAAAAGATTATTTCTATCAACTCTCAGAACTAGCAAGTGGGAGAGAAGCAATATTTATTGACTTTTTTACCCCTGACAAAATAGATGTGAGATGTGAATCTTCAGACCTGAGAATCATAAATTCCAAGCAGGAAAAATAAACCTAAACCTCTAAGTAGACACATTGTGGTGAAACTCTGGTGTACTAAAGATAAGCATGAACCTTTAAAAGCAACCAGAGGGAAAATAAATTAATGGCATGATCTGCCAACATATGTTATTCAGTTTCCTGCAGTTGGTGGTGAAGATGTCAAGGATAGAGAAAATTTATTTCTTCTTGAACATATATTATATTTGAGGCATAGTATTAATCTATTTGGAATAGGTTAATTGGCTAGAAAGGGGAGGATCACTAGATTGAATTGGATGGGATCACTAGATCCCTTCTTTGAAGTCGACATACAGTCTACTGATTCTCCCCTTTCTAACCAATGTGAATTATTCAATCTTTTTGTGAGACTATATCTAGAAGTTGTAAGTTCCTCTGTATTCTGAAGAACCAAACTCTGTCCCCTTCCAAATAAAAATACTTAATTTTCTAGTCTCTTGTACCCAGAAATGTTCTTATTCCCACATTTGGAATTATGACATAGTAGATCAATCAAAGTTAAGTAAATAAACTTATAATGGAACAAGTCACTTGAGTTTTTGAGGTTTTTTTTTTTAATTTAATTTTTTTAAGAGCAGTTTTAGGTTCACAGTACAATTGAGAAGAAGGTACAGAGATTTCCCATATACCCCCGCCCCAAAACATGTATAGTCTGTCTCCCCTATTATCAATTTCGATATCCCTCATCAGAGTGATACATTTGTTACCTTCATGAACCTACACTGATGTGTCACAATTACTCAAGTCCATAGCCTACTTTGGATTTTACTCTTAGTGTTGTATATTCTATGGAGTTGGGAAAATGTATATGATATGTATCCATCCTTATTCTATCATATAGAATATTTCACAGTCCTAAGATTTCTTTGTGTTCTACCTATTTATCCCATCCCCCACCAGCCAAACCCTAGCAACCACTGGTCTTTTTACTGTTTCTGTAGTTTTGCCTTTTCAAGAATGTAGCCTTTTCTCATTCTTTTAGTAATGTGCCTTATCATGGCTTGATAGCTAATTTCTTTTTAGCAGTAATATTTCTTGTCTGGGTATACCATAGTGTATTCATTCACCTACTAAGGGACATCTTGGTTGCTTTCGTGTTTTGGCAACTATCAATAAAGCTGCTATAAATATCTGTATGCAGGTTTTTGTGTGGACTTGTCTCACCTCCTTTGAGTAAATACCAAAGAGTGTGAATACTGAATGGTATGATAAATGTATGTTTAGTTTTGTATGAAACTATCAAACTGTCTTGCAGAGTGACTGTAGCCATTTTGCATTCTCACCAACAGTGAATGAGTTTCTGTTTCTCCACATCCTCACTATCATTTGGCATTGTCAGTGAGGTTAATTCTTATTAGTAATGCAAATAAGTTTTCTAAGAACATATGTGGTTAGTGTGACAAAGACATGTAGGAGAGATTGTGATTCATACAATTTAAGAGTTAGAAGCACATTTTATGTATTTATTTTATGTTAAGAATTATGTCATAAGCAAGGCGGCAGACTTGCTTTAAATTGAGGCGTTTAAAAATCATTCTGTCACTGTGAAGCTGAACTTTTACTTGTCAAATGTTTATTTGCCATTGTTATTGTTTAAAAAAAGAATTACATGTTTGTCAGTAATTGGTTGTTGACTCTTTTTGCTGGTGATTACAGCAATATGGACAGGGATTTCTGAGTTGCAAGTGGGGGTGGAACAATGAAAATTAAGCTCCTTTGCAGTGAGCTGAGATCGTGCCACTGAACTCCAACCTGGGCGACAGAGCGAGACTCTGTCTCAAAAGAAAAAAAAAAAAAAAGAAAATTAAGCTATACTGAACAGACTTTATGTTTTGTACCTTGTGAATATTTAAAGTTCAGTTCTGTCATTTAATGATCACTGTGAGTTGCACTTTTGAGATTACTTTTTGTTTCATGTTGTTATTGCATCTTAGAACTAACTAGCTTTCTTGGTACACGTGTCTTATTAGTATTTTCTAGCAAGCCACTTTTATTTAGGCTTTTCACTTTCTTCTTATGTGATAAATCTTCCCCTCATTTCACTTTCTCCTTTTATTCTTCCCCTGAAAGGATAATACTTACTTCTTACTATATAGTATAAAAGATTTAGAAGCTCTTGACTATCTCTTTAATGCATCTTTTAAAATAATTTGCTTCTTTCCTCTTTCAGAAACCTTTATTATAGTTACACTCTCCTGTGATTTTGTTATTTCCCAGTATCAATATGGCTCCTAGCTGTTTGAATGTTTTGGATGGTTGTTTGTTGTTGTTGTTGTTTCAAACAGGGTCTGGCTTTGTTGCTCAGGCAAGAGGGTATTGGCAGGACCATGACTCACTGAAGCCTCAGGCAATCCTCCCACCACAGCCTCCCAAGTAGCTGGGACCACAGGTGTGTGTCACCATGCCTGGCTAATTTTTAATTTTTTTGTCGAGATGGGGTCCCATTATGTAGCCCAGACTTGTCTCAAACTCCTGAGCTCAAGTGATCTTCCTGCCTTGGCCTCCCAAAGGGCTGGGATTATAGGCATGAACTGCATCCGGCCAATCTTTTGTTTTATTTTATTAAATTGTAGCTTTGCAAGGCTTGTAACAAAAAGAGCAGTCTTCTGGCCCCCTGTCATCCTTACTGCTTTTTAGAGGCAATCATTTTTCAACTTTTTCTTAGATATATACCTCTAATCTAAATAGTAGTCTTTGTCGCAGTTTTCTTATTTCCCGTGTTTTTCCATAGAGAAAGTCAGTGTTGGCCCTAAAAGCTAAATCATTCTCTGTGTTAGGCAGGGGTATGTCAATGTTATCTACATACTTACTATTGAATATGAGGATATATTAGTTTTCTATTGCTGCTGTAACAAATTCCCATAAACTTAGTGCCTTAAAACAACACACATTTATTTTCTTACAATTACGTAGTTTAGAAGACTGAAATGGGTCTCAGACTAAAATCAAGGTGTCAGTAGGGCTCCTTTTTAGAGGCTCTAAGATAAAACCCCTTTCCCTGCCCTTTCTAGCTTTTAGAAATTTCTTGAATTCCTTGGCCTGTGACCCCTTCCCCCGTCTCTAAAGCCAGTAATGTTACATTTCCGTGACTGTGCATCTGTCATCACATCTCTTTCTCTGACTCTTCTTTTTTGCCTCCTCCTACTACTTTTAAGGAGTCTTCTGATTACATTGGGTTCACCTGAATAATCTAGGGTCATCTCCCTATTTCAAGGTCAGCTGATTAGGAATCTGAATTTCCCTTTCCGTAATGATATGACATGTTCACAGGTCCTGAGATTTGGCATATGAACATCTTTGCGGGGGCCATTATTCTGCCTGTCATAGAGGATTTAGTTTTTAGGGCCAGTACTCACAGCCTCTATCTCTTATTCCTTTTCCTAAATCTTTGAGTATAATTATATCACAGTTTTTGCTTAAATCTATACTAAGTATGAACGTATTATAAACATGTATGTATGAGTTAGAATATGCTACTACTGTGTTTATTTTTCTTATAAAACTTGTATTCTTGGAGTTAATAACTGTCTTGGAGTTAACTGTCTTTATTTTGTTATTGCTTGATTAGTGTTTTATGTACTTATTTTAAATTAATTCCCCCAAACTCTGGCATAAACATATCGTCTCTCAGTGCCTTCAGGTGCATGAGATAATTACTTTCAATTTTTGGAGTTATTAATTTTTTAAATGCTCTTTCCTCCTGTTTTTCTCTTTGTTCCCTAGGCCTACTATAGAGATGTCTTGAAATTTTCTTTTATCATTTTCCTGGGATTTCCTTTTCTCCTGTTGAATCCCGTTTCTTAGACCACATGTTACTCTTTCTTGATTTACTCTCTTTTTTAGATGGAGCAAAATCCTCTGGTTATCTTCCTGGTATAGGAAGTAAACTTTTTTCAGGTCTGACATGTTTGAATGAATCTTCATTTTATCTTTATATGTAATTGATTGGACTGTATATAGATTTTTAGGGTGGGAGTGATTTTCCTACAGAAATTTGAAAGCATCACATTATTGTCTTCTTGCTTTTGGCATTTCTGTTGAGAAGTTTGATGCCATTCTAATTGTTTAACCTTTGTTTGTCACCTGTTTTTGTTTTTATGTGTGCATGTCTGTCTTATGTCAGAAGCTTTTAGGAGTGTCTCTTTAGCCCTAATGTTCAGGTGGTATGAGTTTATGTGTGTGTTTTTTTCATTTGTTATACTGGATACCTAGTAAACACTCTTAATTTGGAACTCCTTTTCTACAGTTTGGGAAATACTCTTGAACTATGTTTTTGATTATTTTCCCCATTTTCTTTTAATAGTTCCTTCTAGACCTTTTGTTTTTTAGATATTGGATTGCTTATGTTGATCTTTTCATTTTATTTTCATTTTTCTTCCATTTTCATTCTCTGGATTTTTTGGTTTTAATTTATGGGAGATTTTCTCAACTTTATTTTCCAATCTATTTATTAAAGATAATTAGCATCATGTTTTTAATTTCTAAGTGCTTGTTTTTGTTGTTTGTATATTTTAAATAAATGTTCATTTCCTATTGCAGTATCTTCTGTACTCTCTTTGAGGACAGAAATCATTATTATTATTCCTTGAAGTTTTCTTTTGCTCCTGGCTTTGTCTGTTTACCCCATGTTCCTTTTCTTTATGTTTTAAAATAATATCTGCCTGTCACACTTGTGATTTCCATCTAATATTTAACGATCCTTCATATTGCAGAATGAAGTACAAAATAACTGAAACCTCTGTGTGAGGTTGGAACTTGTTGATTGTAGGGGAATTGGACACACAGCTCATTTTTGGTTTGAGGATAATCGATTATCAGTGTCATGGTTCCTTTTTCTTGAGCTTGCTCATTTTTACAGAGAGAAAGCCGTCCATTTCCTTCTTGAGGTTTCTAAGCCTGGTACTTAGTAAAGGAAGAGGAGATTTCATTATCAGGAATCCAGAATCCAGATTCTAAGATAATTCCCCCCTTTTAGCATATGGTTGTATTTCATATTCCTCAGTTGAGAGTCCTCCTGGTTTAACCTCTCCAAAGTAAACCCTTTAGTCTTCTGCCAGGTGAGTGTCAGGTAGTTACTGACACTCATGGATTAGAGGACAGGATTCTACATGGATTAAGAAAAATGATCTGCGGTCACTAGATAAAATTTTAGTCACCTCCTCATCTTTTTAACCTCATCTGCATCCCTGCCTTCAGAGCTGCATGGCCTCTTTTTAATTCTTATATTTCTGGGGCTTATTGCAAGATAAATTTGCTTATTAGTTTAATTACCCACAGGCACTTCTCTCTGTTCTACTAAGGCTACTCATTGCTACTTGTTCATCAGATATCCATCTTTCCAAATTTAGATGATAGCTCTTGCTTGTTTGAGAGCGGCGTATTTGGCTCTTGTCTTTTTATTTTTGGTGCTTTGTTAGTTTAGTGCCTTAAAATAATTTCTTAATAGTCTTTTGGTGGACTTCAGTGGGGGAACAGAAGTAATCATATGGTTTTACTCCTTAATCTTTTAATTCCACAGAGATACATAGATCTTTCTTGTTAGTTCATCTTTTAATATGTACATCATAACTACAAAAGTGATCATAAGCTGATCACTGAACACTAGAAAGTTGACACTGAGGGAAAGGTCTCAGTGAGTCTTAAAGAATTATGGAGGGCAAGAAGGTTGGTGGAAAAAGAATTAGGGTTAGCCTGGGCACCATAGTGAGACCCTGTCTCTACAAAAAAAGCAGATGTGGTAGAGTACATGCCTATAGTCCCAGCTACCCAGGAGGCTGAGATGGGAGGATCACTTGAGCCCAGGGGCTCGAGATGACAGTGAGCTATGATTGCACTACTGCACTCCAGTCTGGACAACAGAGTGAGACTCTGAAAAGTACTCGAAGGATGATATGGTTTGGCTGTGTCCCTGCCCAAATCTCATCTTGATTTATAGTTCCCATAATTCTCACATGTCGTGGGAGATACCTGGTGGGAGGTAATTGAATCATGGGAGTGATTACCTTCATGCTGTTCTTGTGATAGTGAGTTCTGGAGGGACGTGGTGGTAGGTAATTGAATCATGGAGGTGGTTACCTTCATGCTGTTCTTGTGATTGTGAGTGAGTTCTCAGGAGATCTGATAGTTTTATAAGCAGCTTTTCCCCCTTTGCTTGGCACTTCTCCCTCCTGCTGCGTTGTGAAGAAGGATGAGTTTGTTTACCCTTCTGTGATGGCCTTCCTAGCTATGTAGAACTGTGAGTCAATCAAATTACCCAGTCTTGGGTATTTCTTCATAACATCATGAGAATGGACTCATACAGTAAAATGATACCAGTAGGGTGGGGTGCTGCTGCTATAAGTATATCTGAAAATTTGGAAGCTAATTTGGAACTGGGTAACAGACAGAAGTTGAACAGTTTAGAGGACTCAGAAGAAGACAGGAAAATGTGGGAAAGTTTGGAACTTCCTAGAGATTTGGAGGGCTTACAAGACAGGAAGATGTGGGAAAGTTTGGAACTTCCTAGAGACTTGTTGAATGAGTTTGACTAAAATGCCGACAGTGATATGGACAATGAAGTCTAGGTTGAGGTGGTCTCAGATGGAGATGAGGAACTTGTTGGGAACTGGAGCAAAGAGTTTTGGAAGGGCATGAGTGTTTTGAAGCATGAGGACGTGGGATTTGGGAGGGGCCAGGGTAGAATGATATGGTTTGGCTATGTCTCCATCCAAATCTCATCTTGAATTGTAGTTTCCATAATCCCCATGTGTTGTGAGAGGGACCCAGTGGGAGGTAATTGGATCATGGAGGTGGTTACCCTCATGCTGTTCTTGTGATAGTGAATGAGTTCTTAGGAGATCTGATAGTGTTATAAGGGGCTTTTCCCCCTTTGCTCGGCACTTCTGTCTCCTACCACCTTGTGAAGAAGGACATGTTTGCGCACCCTTCCACCATGATTGTAAGTTTCCTGAACCTTCCCAGCCACATGGAACTGTGAGTCAATTAAACCTCTTTCCTTTATAAATTACCCAGTCTCGAGTATTTCTTCACAGCGGCATGAGAATGGACTAATACACAGGAGGAAAATAGCAGTGCATTATTCTATATTTAATTTTATTATAAAAATTGGTAATTTTTTTAGATTATTGTATTGGTAGTACAATATAACTTATATGTCAATTACAGTACCTTAGGGATACCCTCTTTCCTTCCTCTAGTGGACTATGACAATAGGATTTGAGTAAAGGAATATGCAAATACTTTGTAAAGCATTTTTTCAAACGTGGGTATTTTCACTGTCTTTGTGATTGTCCTTTTGACTCATGTCAGCTTTCTTTACATTCTACAAAAACATTGTACTCCCTTTCTAAATTAAGTTCTGTATAAAGTTTAGCCAAGTTCTCACAGGTAAGTACCTGGAACAATAACTACAGTTATTTTGGCATCCATAAGTAACAATAATAGTGACTAGCCTTAAACCACTGTATTATAAGGTAAGGAATGCTGCCTATATCTGAAGCCACATTTTAGCTTATTTGCTCCTTTTGTTTCACCACATTGCTTCTCTAATCGTGAATTTCTTTTTACAATTTCTGAGAGAAGTATTCCTGTGAGTGCTGCCCTGAATTGTATAATGTCAAGACTGTACTCCCTTCTGCCTTTCTCTTGCTCACATTTGGGGCATTTTATAATTTCAGTTTAATGGTAGAGTGGAAAGAAACTACAATTATTTTTACCAGCAGCTTTTCTCTATTTGATATCAAAGTCTATCAAGAGATGAATATAACTTTTATATAAAAATCTCTTCCTAATAAAAATCTGAGCTTTTAGCACTAAAAACAAATTACTTTATTAAAAGCTTTTCTTAAGGAGAAATTATGACATCATGGTCTTTTAGTTGTTAAACCAAATTTAAAAATACTTGAGAAATGTAATGTTGAAAGTGTTGAACTGTATTCTTGATTGTAGTTGTCTAAATCAAAGTGCTTTATATAGGTATATAAGATTCTTCTTCTTCTTCTTCCTCTTTTTTTTGGAGACAGAGTCTTGCTTGTCGCCTGGACTGGAGTGCAGTGGTGTGATCTCGGCTCACTGCAACCTCTGCCTCCCAGGCTCAAGCAATTCTTGTGCCGCAGCCTCCTGATTAGCTGGAATTGCAGGTGCTCGCCACCACGCTTGGCTAATTTTGGTATTTTTAGTACAGATGGGGTTCCTCACATTGGCCAGGCTGGTCTTGAACTCCTGACCTCAAGTGATCCTCCTGCTTTGGCCTCCCAAAGTGTTGGAATTACAGGCGTGAGCCACCACGCCTGGCCAAGATTGTTATCAGAAGATGTTTCAGACAACTTATGATGAGAGTCTTATATATAACATGTATGAGGTATTAAAAAATACTTATTATTTATGATTCAAGGTAGAGTATTAAGTTTTGGAAACTGTAAAAGAAGCCGTGTTATAAAATAATTTTAGAGAAACTCATTTGGTCTATCCATATTCTTTTGCTTTTGTATATACCAGAAACTAATTGAGATTTTTGGTTCTGAACACCATCAATGACTCTTTAGGGAATCTTTCAGTAGCTCTCGTTTGCTGACTACTATATAGGTTTCCTGTATTTCTTTTGAAAAATTGGTATTGAATGAGAGTCTGACCCTAAGGCATGAGAGCCAGGGGAGGGCAGGGTATTATTAAGTTCTAGGCATGAGAGCCAGGGGAGGGCAGGGTATTATTAAGTTCTATTTCTGTCTCTTCATCTAACATAGTGATTGGAACAGGTTAAGTTATCCATTGATTATAGCTCCCTGCAACCACAGTAGATGTTAAATAGGGTTGCTCAGCGTCCTTTCTTATAAAGAAAAATGAGATACAGGCTTTGCTACTTTCTGACTTGGGCCTTTGCAAAATCCTTATCCAATCCTTTTTTTATATATATAGAATGAAAATAGTAATAGCTCCTAAGGATTATTTTGTGTGTGCCAAATAAATAAAATAAACTAGGTATCATGCATGGCACTCAGTAAGTGCTCAGTGAATCTTAAGTGCTATGATTACTATTATTGATACTACTGCTGCTGCTTTTATTGTTGCTGCTGCTACTACTACTACTACGATGATGATGATGATTGTATTAGCATTTTTGGCATCATTTAATTTTCTGAGATATTAAAATTTCCTGAGACATGAATTTTGAGAATCTGTTAAAAAATGCTTTAAAATGCATAAATAAAGTTTTAGATACCATTTCATAGGTGTAATGAACTCCTTAAAGTGTGCTACAGACCATAGGTTTAGAACTCCTTCTCAGAGGATAATGGATACCACTTCAAATGGACACAATTCAGGTGGCAAATATTGGAAAATAGCAACCAATCATACACAATTATATAAAGACAAAATGCAAATTAGCAAATTAATAGCTTCACGTGTTATTCCGTTCTCATACTGCTGTAAAGAACTGGCTGAGACTGGGTAATTTATAAAGGAAAGACATTTAATTGATTCTCAGTTCCACATGGCTGGGGAGGGCTCAGGAAATTTACAATTATGGCAGAATGCGAAGGGGAAGCAAGTACCTTCTTCAGATGGTGGCAGGAGAGAGAATTGCCAGCGAATGAGGAAGTGCCATGCTTTAAAAACCATTAGATCTTGTGAAAACTCCCTCACTATCATGAGAACAGCATGAGGGAAACTGCTCCCATAATCCAGTTACTTCCCACCTGGTTCTTCCCTTAAAACCTTGAGATCATAACTCAACATGGGGTTTGGGTGGGGTCACAAAGCTAAACTATATCATAAGGGTTGATTTGGGACAAGGTTATTTCTCAGGATAACATTCTCTAACCATTTGCAAATCATTTAATGTGCTTGTTAAATAGCAGAATTCTGGGCCATAGCTCAGGATGACTGAATCATAATTTCTTTGAGAGATTATGAGTCTTCTTGAATACCCTAAAGTTTAAAGTCAAGGATTTTAGAATGTTTAATACAACTATCATAGAAAGTGTATGATCTTCTTAACTATTCATACATAGTTAAAGAAGCTTCAAAAACAAAGGATGGAATTTATTTAACCGAAGTGTGGAAAGGGAAAAATAGGTGAAATTACGTTGGTAAGTTTTCGTGAGTAGTTGGCAAAATGAGTGACGAAGTCTTCTGTGATGGGATCAGATTGTGTTAAACATCTTATATTTTTCACATAGTAACTTTTGTCCTCTGGGCAAAAATTAGTTACCTTCTCTAATCTATTGTATCCTCATCTGTAAAATGAAGATAATAATAATATCTATAATATAGGCCTGTTGTAAGGACTGAATGAGATAATGTACATAACACATACTGAAGTCCTCAGTAAATGTTAATTGATTAGAGTTAATTGTCATTATCATCATCATCATCACTATCATCATCATTTTAGTGGTGGTTGTCCATACCGTCAGTATAATATTCTTAAGGTTTCTTTGCCTGTATAATTCTCACCTACCTGTAAGGATCAAAATGAGGTTCTGCCTTTTGATTATGTTTTTCTAACCATTTATTTATGGGAATCACTACCTTCTGTGCTTTTATATCCTTTAGCAAGTAGTATATAATAAAGATGTTAATATCTACTTTTTTGGTTAATTGATAAACATTTATTTGCTTCCTATTTATCTACACAGAGCAAGTGAATTTTATTTATAAGCTATTGTATTTTAACACAGGAGCTATTTGAGTTACAGGTTGAGTGATCCCCTACTCTGAAAATTCAAAATCTGAAATGTTCTAAAATCTGAAACTTTCTGAGAGCCAACGTGACTCTCAAAGGAAATGTTCATTGGAGCATTTTTGGTTTTTGATTTTCAGAGTGGAGATGCTCCACTGGTAAATATATAATACAAATATTCCAAAATTCAACAAAATCCAAAATTCAAGACACTTCTGCTCCCAAGTATTTTGGATAAGGCATCCTCGATATGTATTTTGTTTCTGTTTCTTCATTTCACCTGACCAAGATATTTCAGAGAATTTGTTTACTCAGGTAGTTTTTTTTTTTTTTTTTCTGGAGACGGAGTCTCGCTCTGTCACCAGACTGGAGTACTGTGGCGCGATCTCTGCTCACTGCAACCTCTGTCTCCCGGGTTCAAGTGATTCTCCTGCCTCAGCCTCCCTAGCAGCTCGGACTACAGGCGCATGCCACCATGCCCAGTTAATTTTTGTATTTTTTTTTTTAAGTAGAGACGGGGTTTCACCATGTTGACCAGGATGGTCTCGATCTCTTGACCTCGTGATCCGCTCGCCACGGCGGATCACGCCACGGTGCATGCACCACCATGCCCGGCCTAGGTGGAGACATTTAAACATAAAACTACCTGAGTGAGGCCCGGCCGCGGTGGCTAACACCTGTAATCCCAGCACTTTGGAAGGCCCAGGTGGGTGGATCACCTGAGGTCAGGAGTTCAACACCCGCCTGGCCAATATGGTGAAACCCCGTCTCTACTAAAAATACAAAAATTAGCCAGGCTGATGGAATGCACCCGTAATCCCAACTACTAGGGAGACTGAGGCAGGAGAATTGCCTGAACCCAGGAGGCAGAGATTGCAGTGAGCTGAGACTGCACCACTGCACTCCAGCCTGGGTGACAGAGCGAGACTCTGTCTCAAAAAAAAAAAAATAAATAAATAAAATCTTCGCCTAAATTGACTGTATAAGTTAGATTTGTTTTAAAAAGAAAAATTTTACTCTGTTTTCTAAAGCCAAATATGATTTTTAAAACTGTTTGTTGTTTTTTTAAAAGTATTTGTACATTTACTTTTATTTCTTGTGCTTGACTAATCAAGAATTGACTGCGTAAGTATAGTTATGAGAGTTCAGACCATTTATTTTAAATTTGCATCCTCTCACCTCTGAAACACTAAACTATGAAACCTAACACAAATACTGTAAGAACATCTGAGGTAGATAGTTAAAGTATAATTAAGTTTAAATGCCTTGGTGAAGGAGTATAAAAATTATTTAAATTCAATCGACTAGTACATTTGCAGTTTTCTTTTATTAGGTGTGAAATCTAAGAATCTCCTGCCAACTCTTGAAAGCTCAATCCAGAATGTTGAATTGAAGTACTGCAGCACATCATTGGTCAAATGTGCCTCTGGGACCATGGGATCAATAAAAATTTGTGCCAAAGCCCCAGGTATGTGCAGCTGGACCGTGTAAAACTTTATTGCCTGTATAGGAGAATTGGCCTTGCATTTTACAAGGAGCGTTACTGAAACAAGAATTTACTCATTGTTTCTATGAATCAGACATTTTAAATTTTTACTTAGAAATTTTTCTAATTGTGCCAGGATGATACTTCTTGACTTTAACAAATTAATTTTTATTTAGGCAAAAATACTTAGTTTTATGAATGATTATGAGGGAGAAAAAGGAATGTTTATTATACTTTTTGAGGGAATAGGAGGTGTGTGTGTGTATATATATATGTGTGTGTGTGTGTATATATATATAAAAGATACTTAAAATTAAATTAAAAAGTTGTTATTATAATATAATTAAATAGGAGACCCAATTGTTTTTAAATTTTGGTTGCAAATGACTTTACCTTCCTACCAATATTTTATTTCATAATATATTTTTAAAACTATTTGTGATTTTTTTCAGTGCAAACTGATTTTAAGGTAAGTTTATAAAGGTCCAGATTTCATTTAATTTTTAGAAGACAGTGTGTTGTTTCCTTTTATAACCTTTTCTGGACATGTTCTGCATTCATTAGCAAATACAAAAACTTAAGAGTTAAAAATGCTTTACATTTTATGAAACTCAGTATAATTAAATGTATAGGTAATATCAAATAAAATAGAAATGTTATATTATGGTGTTAGTATATTTTAAAATCAAACATTCTCAAGTGACTCATGTTTTATTTTTGTTATTGTCCTACAAATATTTCTTTTCAGTTGATAATGGAAAAGAGAAGTTGATTCCCTTGCTTCAGGGTCCTTCCGACACTAAAGACCTTCATGGCACCAAGTGGCTCAATGAGAGTAGAAAGCCAGAGTCTCTCTTAGCTCCAGATTTGATGGCCTTCACAATCCAAGTTCCACAATATATTGACTACTGCCACAATTCTGGTAAGTACAAACCTATCATTATTTCCTTATTTTGCATTTTTTTTTCCCAGAAAGGCTTTTAAAATTGGTATTTTTTTTTTTTTTTTTAGCTATTTTTGTCAATTGGCTTTCTCTGCAGTTGTGCTTTTTCAAAATTCAGATTAAGAATTTTTGTATCACTTTTGTTAATTGAAATGTGTTTATAAATAATAATGATTTTATTTATATGAGAGAATTTAGCTGTATGTATAGTGGTTAACTTCAGATTCACCTATATAAGGAACAACTGAGTTTTAAAATATAGCATATCATTATAATGCAGACTTTCTAGGGATAGTAGCACTTTGTAACCCACAGTTTGTCATGTGTAAATTAGGTGTTTTTACCTTCTATAATTTTTTAGAAATGAAAAGATTTGATGGTAGAACTGAGAAAAAAATCTCAGAGGTCATTATCTCATATTTTATAGTTTTATTTTTTTCTAGTAGCACTTTGAATAGAATCGATTTCATTTTATTCTATACCGTAATAGCAGAGCTATACCTCTCATACTGAGAGGAGGTATCAGAAGGATCAATGAAGACTGAGACAAGAAAAATGTATGATAGGTAGAGATCACTATCAGCCATGAATTCACTTAGCCAGTATGTGGTTAGCAAAGTCAGGGTATTCAGTCAATGAGGCTAGCAATATGATAGTAATATAGACATTTGTTTTAAAAGATAGGTGGTCCACATTTTCTCTCTAGAAGTAACTGGCAGTGAGTAGTTTCAAATAGTTGCTTAAGAGTAGAGCTTCATTAACATTATTCAACAACTACTGTAGCTTATAGAAAGTTTGTTCAGCACTAGTATGTTCAAGTGGAAACTATGAAAAGATTTGCAATTAACTGAGCAGAGACTATGTAGAGGTGAATATTGAATAAAGCAGTACACAAGTGAATATATAGAGGGACACAAAACATTTGAAAGATGAATATATTATGGTAATATTTGCAGTTGAGTGGCATCCACACTGAAAACTGGAAATTAGTATCAGAATCTACCATACTATATATATTAATGATTTATAATGTTGATTGTTTCTCCTGCTATTAGAATTTTATGCTTCATTTGGGCAGGATGCTTTGTCTCTTTTTGGTCACTGCTGTATTCCCAGTGTCTAGACCAGTACCTGGCACATAAGCTAACAATAAATACTTATTGGATGAATAAGCTAGTAACTGATGATTACATTTACTTTTCTTTGGTTTTTGAAGTTGAAGCATCTAATGGAATAGAGACAGGAATCTTTCCAGAGGCTTAAGGGAAGAAAAAGATGTTAGGTGGTTAAATCTTTTAGGTGAACTGTTAAAGGGAAGCATGAGTGGTCTCTGCTTGTGTTTTCACAAACAGATAGATGTCTAGGTGAGGTTGTTAATGAACTTTTCCCATGGGCTTATAGAATTTGAATGATGATCATACTAACTGGCTTTTTTAGGGTCATGACATGACGTGTGGAAGACAGCTGCCCCTTGTGCATGTACTCAAATTGAGGGGGATGGGTGGTTAAACTGGGGACCAGCAAATGTTGCAGATGCTATGTAAAAGTCAATTAGAAAGTGAGCTTTTAGAGGAGCTAATTACCTAGGCAGCCTTTGGACCGTGATTTGAGAATGTGAGGGAATGGACAGCTTTATTAATGGGGATTTGGAATTATGATGGAAAGAAATATTAATGGTATTAGTAAAACTCATAAAAACAGTACTTTACAATTAAAAAATCACATTTGTGTAAATTATTTTATTTGCCTACAAATCAAAACTGTTTTAGGCAGAGAAAATATAATTTGTGTCTTGCAGAGGAGGAAATAGATGCCTAGAAGTTCAATGACTTGTCCAATTGCCTAGCAAGTCAGACTTTGAACTAGAACTTGGAACTTCTAACTGTACATTTTCCCACCATGTTGGGTGTTGGGCTGTTTATCATTTTCTCTTTTAACCTTAGAATCCACCTCACTGAACACTACATCCTTCAGTCTTAAAAGTTCCTAATGTAAAGGATCTCCTTTTTTACTTTATATTAAGCACTGTCAAAAGAGCCACACTGTCATGATCTTACAGCATTGCTTTGTCTTTGAAGTTTCAGCAATTCCCTTTACACTTACCCCTCTTCCCTCCTTGATTGCATTCTATACTTGACAAACTCTGATTAACAGCAAAGGAGCTGAATGCTTTTATTAGAATACAGTGTGCCAGCACACATTCTGTATTTATGGTTACTACTCAGGGGAACCATTTAATGTCACATTTCTTAGTTTTGTATAGATACAACAGGTCAAATAGTGAAATAGATGCTTCTCTGGTTCCTTTGTAGGTAGAAGCACTTGGTGACTATAACTGATATATGTAAAACATTTAAAAATAGGTTCTGCCAGGTGCAGTGTCTCATCTCTGTAATCCCAGCACTTTGGGAAGGGTGAGGTGGAAGGATCACTTGAGCCTGGGAGGAAGAGGTTGCAATGAGCCAAGATCGCATACTGCACTGTAGTCTGGTTGACAGAATACAACCCTGTCTCAAAAATAAATAAAAATAAAAATGGGGCTCTAAATATTTTTCTTTCCCCCCCCTTTTCTTGTTTTTGGAGACAGAACCTTGCCCAGGCTGGAGTGCCGTGGGCATGATCTCAGCTTACTGAAACCTCCGCTTCCTGGGTTCAAATGATTCTCATGCCTTACAGAGGCGCACCACCGTGTCTGGCTAATTTTTGTATTTTTAGTAGAGATGGGGTTTCACCATGTTGGCCAGGCTGCTCTTGAACTCCTGGCCTCATGTAATCCACCCGCCTTGGCCTCCCAAAGTGTTGAGATTACAGGCATGAGCCACTGTGCCCGGACTCCCTTGTCTTTTTAATATAGACTTTGGCTCTTCTTATGCTATATTTTGCGTATGATTCGTAGCAGGTTCTGCTTGCTACAGAGTTCTGAGTCTTTGTTAATCATGGTATTAATGTGTAAATAAATTTTGGATTGTCTGCTATTTAGGGATATAAAATGACCATGAATTACTATCAGCTTAGAATCAAAAGAATTTAGGCCATCATTTCAATTTCTTTTTTTTTTTTGAAACGGAGTCTCACTCTGTCACCCAGGCTGGAGTGCAGTGACGTGATCTTGGCTCACTGCAACCTCTGCCTCCCAGGTTCACGCCATTCTCCTGCCTCAGCCTCCCAAGTAGCTGGGACTACAGACGCCTGCTACCATGCCCAGCTAAGTTTTTATATTTTTAGTAGAGATGGGGTTTCACTGTGTTAGCCAGGATGGTCTCAATCTCCTGACCTCGTGATCCACCCACCTCGGCCTCCTGAAGTGCTGGGGTTACAGGCATGAGCCATTGCGCCTGGCCTGTCATTTCAATTTCTAAGACAGTGTTAGGAGTTCTGTTTACATATCTCCTGCTCTCTATTTGCTCTAGCTCTGCTGGCCTTTTTTGATGTTCTCTGTGGTGGTTATGTATTTACATATACTGTTTTTTCTGTCTAGGATTCTCACAACCATCCTTACCCTTTTTATACCTGTTTATTTCCAGCTCAGTCTCAAGATCTCAGCTCAACTATTATTTATCCAAGGAAGCCTTCTGTGACTCTGCCTTTTCCCTACTCCCTCCCAAGCCACTCAGTTTAATTAAGTACCTCTTTTACATTCTTTCATAGCTGTTAAGATGGTGTATATTTATATATGTCTTTACCACTTGACAGTAAGTTCCATGCGGGCAGAATTAATCACTGGTTGCTTACCATTTTATCTCCAGGGCCTGTCATTGATTAATGCACAAAGAATGCATGAGAAATCATTTGTTGAATGAATGAATAAATGAATGAACATTTATGACAGATGTTCAAGGGTATAAATTTGACAGATAAATAGTAGGTTCTTAATACATGTTAGCCTC
Organism: Mandrillus leucophaeus; assembly: GCF_000951045.1. Lineage (NCBI taxonomy): Eukaryota > Metazoa > Chordata > Mammalia > Primates > Cercopithecidae > Mandrillus > Mandrillus leucophaeus. Next base: position 2,290,065 of record NW_012106598.1, read on the forward strand.
CTTTTCTTTTCTCTATTTCTGTTTCCTCCTCCTCTTCCTTTTCCTTCTGCATATATCTAGCACTAGAGAAAATACCTACCAATATCTTCCTCTGTAAGATAGTTCTAATTACTATTAGATTATTTATTCACTGGACTGTAACTTCCATTTCCTGGTCTGATTTTATTCTTATAAATGACATGAAATAATGTATCAGCCTGAAACATACCTGACAACACATATTATTTTACCTTTCTTACCTTTTTTTTCCTTCCTTTCATTTGGTATTCATCCTCTTTAGTCTCCAGCATTTACTGCTATGGTTGATCATACCCTTTCTATTCGATCCTTAGTCTCTCTTGGCTTGTAAGTGTTCAGAGACAAGTCTCTATAGCAGTGGTCCTCAACTGTTTTGGGCACCTGGGACCTGTTTCATGGAAGACAATTTTTCAAAGGACTTGGGTGGTGGGGGATGGTTTCCAGATGAAACTTGTCCACCTCAGATCATCAGGCATTAGATTGTCATAAGGAATGTGCAAGCTAGATCCCTTGAGTGCACATTTCACAACAGGCTTTGTGCTGCTATGAGCATCTAATATTGCTGCTGATCTGACAGGAGGCAGAGCTCAGGCAGTAATGCTTGCTTGCCTGCCCACTCCTCACCTCCTGCTGTGTGGCCCAGTTCCTAACAGGCCATGGACTGGTACGGGTCCATGACCCAGGGGTTGGGGACGCCCTGATCGATAGGTCTTTTTTGTTTTTGCACTTCTTGTGAATGGAGGTGCTGACTGCCCTTTGTTTTGTACTGTCTATTCAAAGATGTTCTTATAGTGAACAGCCTTGGAAGACAAATGTCATGTCTCATTCTGGAGCAAAGAGAAAGCATGCTTACTGTTATAAAACATTTGGTTCCTTAACTTAGGGTTCATCTCCTGTTACGTAATTCACTGCATGTACAGGCAGCCATCTGAAGAAACCTGCACACAGTCACCTCTGTGAGACTTGTGGGCAAAGGGAACAGATGCAAATATGTTGATACTGGTATTGCTTCCTGTGCCATAGGTAATAAAGTCCTTATCTGTGACTTGGGATCTTTGTCTTCTGCAGCCTTCATGAAACTGTGGTAGTGCATGATCTTAGGTCCCTCACAATTCTTGACACCAGAACAATGTCGTTTCTTGGTTTTCCTTGCTTTGTTCCCCTCCTCAAAGATGTTTCTTTTTTCTGTTCCTTAAGTGTAGGTTGTTACCAAGATTATATTATTGATCCTGTCTCTGTATCTGAATGATCTAATCAATACTTCTGTTTTCAGCAACCAACCATAAGTTTATATCTTTCTGTCCATTTATTTTCTTTTGACATCTGGGCTGCAAATTTTAGCTGCTTCTTAAATATTTTCTTTGGATATTTTAATGGTCCTAACACATTCAAAACTAAACTCAGTATAATTTTTTATTCCCTATTTCATGCTTCATTATTCACTCTTTCAATTAATGGCACTATTTCCCTTTTAATACTCTCAATTTCAGCACTACCTCAATTCTGCCTTCTTTCTTCCCTGCACAAGGTTGATGTTTTACAAAAGCTTCTACCACCCCACCAATTAAATATCCTAGGTAAAACATCATATATTTCAGTAATTTTTGATATGATTTGTCTTCACATTGTCAAACCGACTACTTCCACTACATATTTGAAAATGTCTTCTTTAAAATGTTACTCTAAAATTTAACACAGTCCTCCACATACCACAAAGTACAATATATATACTTCTCAGATTTGTATAGGGAACTTCTCTTCAGTTGCTGCTTGTCTTAAGTTTGTATGCTACTTGGAAACCATGGATCTTTTTCACACGAACTACTCTTAAGTCATTTTTACATATTTTATATGTCTACATTAGTTTATGAACCTATGTGGAAAGCTTTATACTTATTTCTATGAAATTTCACCTAATTGATTTTGGTCCACCATTAACAAAGACGATACCTTTTTTTTTTTTTTTTTTGAGACGAAGTCTCGCTCTGTCACCCAGGCTGGAGTGCAGTGGCGCGATCTCGGCTCACTGCAAGCTCTGCCTCCCGGGTTTACGCCATTCTCCTGCCTCAGCCTCCCATGTAGCTGGGACTACAGGCTCCCACCACCACGTCCGGCTAGTTTTTTTGTATTTTTTTGTAGAGACGGGGTTTCCCCATGTTAGCCAGCCAGGATGATCTCGATCTCCTGACCTCGTGATCCACCCGTCTCGGCCTCCCAGAGTGCTGGGATTACAGGCTTGAGCCCCCGCGCCCAGCCGACGATACCTTTTAAAGTATCTGCTTAGCTGCAGTCACTTGTGCAATTCAGATGCACATGCTACGTTTGCTTTTAATATAATGGAACTAAAAGTAACGTTTTTTACTAAGGTAAGAAAAGTAGATTTATATGATTATGATGTTGTTTTAAAATAATTTAAAATAAGTGTTCTTCTTAAAGTATCTTTAAATGTAATGCCAATGTAAACCAGTCTTTGTATTATCTTGTATAATTTGTTTCAGAATTAAGTAATATAAAATTTTTAACTTTACCAAATTGTTATAAATTAAAAATAATTTAAAATTTTACTCATCAAACATGGGAAACTTTTGATCATTGCTATTGGAAAGGAAAGCCACAATTACAATTCTAATCTCTGTCAATTTACTGTTACATTGGGAGGTAGTTCTTTCTCTTGATTAAAACATACCAGCAAACAGACACACTCTTTTGTTTCACCATTTGGAGTTGGTTGGTTAGAATATATTGTTTAGGAGTTTTAAAAATGGAGACAGTATTTTATATTGTAAGTTTTAATTTGTAGAGAATGTCTGTTTTGGTTTCAAAAAATTCTGCTCCTAATGTAGAAATAAGTGAATTGCCTTGAAGTTATATGTTTAGTATTTTTGACAGAACACATGAGTAAGAATGCTTATATATTGTAGCAATTAAAGACAATTCACATTTGTGGTTTGGGCATAAATGTGTAAAAATTATACCCATCTATCTTATTACATTTCCTCTTTCCTCCCTGAGGACTTTACTATGTACTTTATCTGTAATTGTTGCCAGTTTTCTATCATGTTCCCACTGGGCTTCTGGTGCAAAAAATCTTATCCTCTTGATGACAGAGCTTGCCTGAATGATTTCATGCTCCTAGCATTTTTGTTCACGGGAATTAGGGGCAAAATGTAACTACAGCTGAACAGAGCGTCTATTTTTGTAATTTTGGAGTTTAGGCTCTGTTATTGGAACTAAATGAAGAGATGCAGGTGTTCTCCATTCCAAGCCCTTTGGGAGTTTTGATGGTAGATGCTTGAAAAGAAAATGCATGTGTTTCCACAGTCAAACAGCAGCTGTGAGACAAGGATTTATGCTTTTCTCAGAACTTTGGGATTTCAAAATGTTACATTTAATCACAAGCCCAGAAAGGGGAGCAAATGTTAAAGATGTTACGCATAAAAGTAAGTTTACTGATTTCTTTACCACACGAACTAGTTGTGGGAACATAGGAAGTAAGTACTTTTTAATCATAATGCAAGCAATTTCTAAAGGATTATGATAATTGTAAGGACATTGCCTTTTGAAAATGTTACATTTTTAGTGCAGAGAATTTTTTTATCCTACTAATTTCTTAAATTATATTGATTTTTTGCCATTTAGAGATGCAAACACAAGACGAAAGGTATGGTAAACTCTTTGTCATATGCATTTTAATTTTTTTTCCCCAAGAAGTTTAATAAATATTTTATTGTAAAAACAGTATTTTCAGATACTAGAAATGTCAGGTTCTAGCTAGGATAGTAACTAAGGGAATTAACAGATATTTAAATACAGGTGTATATTTAAATGTTTACACAAAACAAAGCATATATATATACACGTTTAAAATATTTTTTCTTTTTTCAAATCATGAAATCACTTTGTGTTGTAGTTGACTTTCAAATTTATCTTTATTAAAGCACCACCTTGCAGTATTTCTTTGCCATTCTCCTACTTTTATTGCTCTACTTTTTTAGCATAATCATTCATTTATTCATCTAACAAGTATTTATTGCATGTTTTTTGTGCATAGAACTACAATGATGCATCAAAGTTTCTACAGTGAATCAACTTCTAATGAGGAGTAAGCATGTAAACAACTACAGCTGCATGAATGAATGATATAAAGGCTTATATTTTGGGTTCAGCTTCATCCATTATAAATTATGTTACTTTGAGGAAGTAAACCTTTCTGAGTATTGGTTTCTTTTTTTCTTTACTTTGTTTTGAGATAGGATCTTACTCTGTCATCCGGGAAGGAGTGCAGTGGTGCTTGCATCCTCTACCTCCTGGGCCTAAGAGATCCTCCTCCCTGAGTCTCCCGAGTAGCTAGGACTACAGGCATGAGCCGCCACACCTGGCTAAATTTTTTTTGTGTTTTTTTTTTTTCTGTAGAGACAGAGTCCCACAATGTTGCCCAGGTTGGTCTTGAACTCCTACATTCAAGCGATCTTTCCACCTTGGCCTCCCAAAGTGTTGGGATTATAGGCGTGAGCCACAGCGCCTGGCCTAGTGTTGGTTTGTCGTCTATAAAATGGAGATACTCTTATCTGCTTACTAAGATTGCTGTGAAGATTAAATTAAATACTGTATCCTCAAGTACATTGTAAACTTTAAAGCATAATGTGGATTTTAAGTATTAATTATTCTGTTCAAAATAGTACCCTATATTAACCAGTCATTGAAAATGTAAGGTTTTTCTCTCAGTCGTTTCTTTTCCTTGCTTAATCTCAACATCCCAGCTAGTGGTATCTACTTTAAATTTTGTCTCAAGGTAAAAATGTGCAAACCTATGATTATGCATTTCTGAAGCTAGGAGCAAATCCTTTACATAGTTTCGTTATTCTCCTTCCACATTGAAATACACCCTGGAAGGTATGATGTGAGGAGTCAGGAACAGTTGCAATAGCAACAGGAAATTACTTCGCTTGCTTCCTTTGAAAGGTCCCAGATTCTGGAAGGAAGCTAGAGGGAGGAATCCCTTGAGCCTTAAGGGTAACCAGTTTCCCTCATTTATATAGCACAAGGTCAAATTTTTTGCATTTTTTACTGCTTGTATAGTAAAAATAAACTGGCATTGAGAGTAAATAGTAGCTTCATTAGTAAGTAGTTGTTATGCCCAGAGCGTTTGTTCCCCAAAGAAGACCACCAGAGTCCAGAGTCAAAGCCAAGCGGCAAGGATCTTTACTGCAAGTTCGAACTTGGTCCCTCCATTCCACAGCATACAAGAGGGCCCCGAACAATGCGAGTGCTTGCTTTTTATAGCCCGATGTAAACAGGATATGTAAAGTTACAGGGGAACAAGGTAATTCTCTCGG
>NW_012106598.1:2300918-2301434 GCF_000951045.1 Mandrillus leucophaeus
TTTGCCACATTTCTTGCAGTTTGGCCTGCCAGAAAGTTGCCTTGAGCAGTTGGAGTGGTTGATTTCTGATGCCCTGGGCAATGCACAATGGCTAATTCTGGCTTCCATAGCGCTGTTAACAGGGCTAGGATCTTTTTTTTTTTTTTTTTTTTTTTTTTTTATCTCTTTTCCTTTAGCCGTTAGTAACCCTTGCTCCCTGTAGATGGCCCCGTGTATGTGCACCGTAGCAAAAGCATATCAGCTGTCTGTATATACTGTCAGCTTCTTCCCTGCCCCTAAGGTAAGAGCTTGGGTGAGCGCTATCAGTTCGGCCTTCTGGGCCGATGTCCCCAGGGGCAGAGGTCCCACCCAGATTACCTCAGTCTCTGAAGTCACTGCCGCTCCAGCGTACCTCTGGCCTTGATGCATGAAGCTGCTCCCGTCAGTGAACCAGACGAGGTTAGCGTCAGGGAGTGGGCGGTCCTGCAGGTCCTCTCCAACTCCGTGCACCTGAGCTAGTATCTTGGTGCAATCATG
>NW_012106598.1:2302501-2306874 GCF_000951045.1 Mandrillus leucophaeus
TCCTGTGTCATCTGGGGGTCCTATTTCCCGAAGGGGTAAAGCCACCATGGAGTCAGGCGGCTGAGGGGGGCTAGTCCGCGAAGTGCGCCCTCGCATCCGCCCCGCCGGCCCTTCAAAGTTACTTTCTCTTTCAGCGGGCCCGTGTGTGCCGGGTGCCTCCCGTCCGCCTGCTCCCTCCCGCAGCTCAGCCCGGGTGGCTGGGTCCTGGGGCCTGGAGGGTTACAGAAGGGGTTCTGTGAACAGTGGGTCCCCGCTGTCAGGTAGAACAGGATGGGGAGGGGCAGTTGGTTGCTTGGATTTTAGTGGTCGAGCAACCAGTGCCTTACAAGGTTCAGAGGCTAATTGGAAAGGGGACAGCCAAGGAGGCGGGTTCTCAACAAGGTCCTGCCATATGAGGATATATGGGATTTGATCTACGTGGCCCGCACGCCCAGGTAGGAAAATCTTGGACTTTACCCTAGTGATGACAGCAAGTCGGAAGGTCCCTTCGGGTGGCCACCCCACATCAAAGGTAGGCCATTCAGAGCAACACAGAGTAATTAGTTTTCCTGTCCTGATTTCTATACCAAGATCATGGCCCCTTGCTCTAACTTCTTTGAAATTACTTGCAAGGAGAGATAGAGGAGTGCTCTGGGTATTACCCATCCTGTAATAATTTGTAGTCTCTTCCTGTAAAGGAATGTGGGTTAGAATCCCTGTAAAGGAAATCTGATCTAACTTATTAATGATATCTAGTCGCAGGCACACTTTGGCAGCCCTGGTCAGAGTTAGCTGCCTGGATCGCGATCACGCTCAGGCAGCCCAGATCAGAGATAGCTGCTGCCCGCCAAACCGGGGCAGTTCAGATTGCAAGCGCGCACTGGAAGCCCGGGTCAGAGTTAGCTGCCTGGATCGCGATCATGCTCGGGCAGCCCAGATCAGAGATAGCTCCTGCCCACCAAACCCGGGCAGTTCAGATTGCAAAGCGCACCGGAAGCCCGGGTCAGAGTTAGCTGCCTGGATTGCAATCGCGCTCGGGCAGCCCAGATCAGAGATAGCTGCTGCCCGCCAAACCGGGGCAGTTCAGATTGCAATTTAGATCAGACGAGAGCCAGGGGACGTCTCCCACCGGTCTCCGCTGGCAGTCCTATAGCGCATCCGCCAGGACTGTGCCAGCTCCAGTTTCAGACCTCGCGAGTCACAGATTCAGATTCAGAACAGACACAGACAGACAAACGGAGACGAGCCAGCTCACCTATCAGTAGATCGATCCTAGCAGATCCGTTGACCAGGGGTCTGGTGGGCTTGGGGAATCCCGGACGAGCCCCCAGATGTTATGCCCAGACCGTTTGTTCCCCAAAGAAGACCACCAGAGTCCAGAGTCAAAGCCAAGCAGCAAGGATTTTTACTACAAGTTCGAACCTGGTCCCTCCATTCCACAGCATACAAGAGGGCCTCGAACAATGCGAGTGCTTGCCTTTTATAGCCCGATGTAAACAGGATATGTAAAGTTACAGGGAACAAAGTAATTCTCTCGGTTACAGCATTACAATTGGTTAACATTATACATTTAGCATTCCTTACCGGAGATCTCCCAGGTGATGTTTTTCTGAAGTTTGAAAGAAATATGGAGGAAAGTGTTTGTGCTGGGCTCAGGAAGTTGGGAGATATATGGGGGATGTGCCTCATTCCTTTCAGACATTTAAGTCACTCCAGGTTAAATTGTAGGACAGAGTTAGATATCTGAATTCCTGTATATATCTAGTGGAGTCTGATGAGAAAGAGCCTAAACGGTTACTCATCTGACAGAGGTCTGATAGAGAAAAAGGCACATGTACCCTGACTATGCCTTCAGCTCCAGCCACCTCTCTAAGAGGAAATTGTTGGGCAGGTAGGAGAGAGCTAGTCATGGAACTAAACTGTAATCTGTACCGGGTGTGAGGAGGGGAGGTGATAGAAAGATTATAGAGTGGAGGAGTGGAGGCTGAGAAAGAATTGAGACCTGACTCGGCCTGGTGACGAGCAACCTGGGGAGGAGGAGAGAGGTCAGACGGGTCTGTGGAAAAGATTGGAAAGACTTGGCGACGCTTGGGACTGGGACTGAGGGGACAGGCAGGAGACAGAGAAGGAGGATTTGGGAGGAATCGCATTGGGAACAGAGACTACGGAGGGAATGAAGTGTGAAAAAATGCCTGGATGTAAGGCACCTCAGACCATTTGCCCATTTTTTGACAAAAATTATTTAGGTCTTGTAGGATAGAGAAATCGAAAGTGCCATTTTCTGGCCATTTAGAGCCATTGTCAAGTTTGTATTAGGGCCAAGCGGTGTTGCAGAAGAAAATAAGGCATTTAGGTGTTAGGTCAGGTGTGAGTTGAAGAGGTTTTAAGTTTTTGAGAACACAGGCTAAGGGAGAAGAGGGAGGAATGGAGGGTGGAAGGTTGCCCATACTGAAGGAGGCAAGCCAAGAGAAAAGAGAGTAGAGACAGAGAAAAGGGGTGGAGGGTGCTTGCCCCCCAGGAAAGTAGAGAAGGGGTAGAGACACAGAGAGAAGGGGTTGGGGGTGCTTCCCCCCAGAAAAGTGGTGCTTGCCACTAAGGGTGAAGGACCAAGGCAGGCATCCCCGTGTGGCCAGACACCTCTGAAATGTGGGTGAATAATAAGGCAGGCACGATTAAACACCAAGGGAAGACTGTCTTCCCGAGTCCGTGACCAGCGCCGGAGTTTTGGGTTCACAGATAAAAACGCATCTCCTTTGTCTCTACCAGAAAAGGAAGGGAACTAAAATGAAGAGAAGGGAGAGACTGAAATGTGGCACCAAGATTGAAAGGAGAAAGGGGTTGAGAGACAGTGAGAGAGGTTGGAGAAGAGAGTAAAGAGAGGCCGCTAACTGGATTTAAAATTGGTGAGATGTTCCTAGGGCTGGTCGGTCTGAGGACCTGAGGTCGTAGGTGGATCTTTCTCATGGAGCAAAGAGCAGGAGGATAGGGGATTGATCTCCCAGGGAAGTTCCCCCAATCTGAGTCATGGCACCAAATTCCACTCGCGTCCATGTGAAGAGACCACCAAACCGGCTTTGTGTGAGCAACAAAGCTGTTTATTTCACCTGGGTGCAGGCGGGCTGAGTCGGAAAAGAGATTCAGTGAAGGGAGATGGGGTGGGGCCGTTTTATAAGATTTGAGTAGGTAAAGGAAAATTACAGTCAAAGAGGGGTTGTTCTCTGGCAGGCAGGGGTGGGAGTCACAAGGTGCTCGGTTGGGGAGTTTTGAGCCAGGATGAACCAGGGGAAGGAATTTCACAAGGTAGTGTCATCAGTTAAGGCAGAGACCAGCCATTTTCACTTCTTTTGCGGTGGAATGTCATCAGTTAAGGCAGGAATAGGCCATTTTCATTTCTTTTGTGATTCTTCACTTGCTTCGGGCCATCTGGGCTTATAGGTGCAGATCACAGGGTATACAATGGCTTAGGTTGGGCTCAGAGGCCTGACAGAGGCTGTAGAGGGATGAAGGCTATTGTCATGGGTGAGATGACTTGTGAAACAAGTTTTTTAAAAAAAAGTTCAGGGCATTCTAGGCTAAGGTACGGTCAGAGGAATGGAAAGTAGTCAGCTGGGACTACAGCCAGCAGGAGGCACTGTGTGACTTCTGGCAGATCACTGCCACTCTCGGGACCTCAGACTACCCATCTACCAATACAATAATTTCTAGGAAGAGGGTGAAAGAAAAATAAATGTTCCCAGTTTTCTGTAATTTAGTCACTAGTATGAACAGATTTTGCCACTTAGATTTTGTCTTCTAGAAGCCAGACTGTTAGCAGCCTCATTTGTTTATCATGCCATGCAAAATTCTTCTTTCTAAATGTGATATAATATTAAAATATGATATGAAATGGATAAGGAAACACCATCCTTTCCCATGTGTATGGATAGAACTATTTCTAGAAATTGCCTACATTTTGGGGACATTTGTCCTTTTTAACTAGAGAAGTAAGAGGGAGTAGGTTTGGGCCTAGATTCCAACATGGCCGGTTTTTTTTTTTTTTTTCTTCTTCTTCTTCTTCCTAATCATTCCTTTGCTCTTCCAAAATAAAAATAAATAGGTCAATAAAATAAGCATTTTGTTAAAAGGACTTTGGAAATCTAGGAATGGAAAGTCATTACAAATAAAGCCTATAACAACTGCAGATGGAGGGCCCAGATATTCTGGGAGCTTGGCCTAAAGTTAAAGACCATAAAACAAAAAATACAGTGTCTGGTCAAACCTATAGCTTAAAAATAGATAGGAGCTGGCTGATCTGGAGAGAGTGCTTACCTAAGAAGCCCCACCCACTTGGGACCAGAGTGAGGCAAACTACCACTGATATATATATATATATTATATACACACACACACACACA
>NW_012106598.1:2307048-2352971 GCF_000951045.1 Mandrillus leucophaeus
CGACAGGCCCCAGTGTGTGATGTTCCCCTCCCCGCATCCACATGTTCTCATTGTTCAACTCCCAATTATGAGTGAGAACATGCTGTGTTTGGTTTTCTGTTCTTGTGTTAGTTTGCTGAGAATGATGGTTTCCAGTTTCATCCATGTCCCTGAAAAACATGTGAACCCATCCTTTTTTATGGCTGCATATTATTCCATGGTATGTATGTGCACATTTTCTTTATCCAGTCTATCACTGGTGGGAATTTGGGTTGGTTCCAAGTCTTTGCTATTGTGAACAGTGCCATAATAAACTTACGTGTGCATGTGTCTTTATAGTAGAATGATTTAAAATCCTTTGGGTATATACCCAATAATGGGCTTGCTGGGTCATATGGTATTTCTGGTTGTAGATCCTTGAGAAATCACCACACTGTCTGCCACAATGGTTGAACTAATTTACACTTCCACCAACAGTGTAAAAGCATTCCTATTTCTCCACATACTCTCCAGCATCTGTTGTTTCCTGACATTTTAATGATAACCATTTTAGCTGGTGTGAGATGGTATCTCATTGTGGTTTTGATTTGCATTTCTCTAATGACCAGGGATGATGAAACATTGTTTCATATGTTTGTTGGCTGCATAGATGTCTTCTTTCCAGAAGTGCTGTTCATATCCTTCACTCACTTTTTGAAGGGTTTGTTTTTTTCTTGTAAATCTGTTTAAGTTCTTTGTAGATTCTGGATATTAGCTCTTTGTCAGATGTATAGATAGCAAATTTTTTTTTCCCATTCTGTAGGATGCCTGTCCACTCCTATCATAGTTTCTTTTGCTGTACAGAAGTTCTTTAGTTTAATTAGATCCCATCTGTCAATTATGGCTTTTGTTGCCATTGCTTTTGGTGTTTTACTTCACGAAGTCTTTGCCCATGCCTGTGTCCTGAAGGGTATTGCCTAGGTTGTCTTCTAGGGTTTTTATGGTTTTAGGTCTTATGCTTAAGTCTTTAATCCATCTTAAGTTAATTTTTTGTAAGTTTTAAGGAAGGAATCCAGTTTCAGCTTTCTGTATATGGCTAGTTAGTTTTCCCAACATCATTTATTAAATAGGAATCCCTCCCAATTGCTTGTTTTTCTCAGGATCATCAAAGATCAGAAGGTTGTAGATGTGTGGTGTTAATTCTAAGGTCTCTGTTCTGTTCCATTGGTCTATAAATCTGTTTTGTACAAGTATCATGCTGTTTTGGTTACTGTAGCCTTGTAGTATGGTTTGAAGTCAGTTAGCATGATGCCTCCAGCTTTGTTCTTTTTGCTTAGGATTATCTTGGCTACACAGGCTCTTTTTTGATTCTATATGAAATTTAAAGTAGTTTTTTTCCAAATCTGTGAAAAAAGTCAATGGTAGATTGATGGGGATAACATTGAATCTATGAATTATTTTGAGCAGTATGGCCATTTACATGATATTAATTATTTCTATCCAAGAGCCTGAAATGTTTTTTCATTTGTTTGTGTCCTCTCTTATTTCCTTGATCTGTGGTTTATAGTTCTCCTTGAAGAGGTCCTTCACATTCTTTGTAAGTTTTATTCCTAGGTATTTTATTCTCTTTGTAGCAATTGTGAATGGGAGTTCACTCATGATTTGGCTCTCTGTTTGTCTGTTATTGGTGTATAGGAATGCTTGTAATCTCTGCACATTGATTTTGTATCCTGAGACTCTGCTGAAGTTGCTTATCAGCTTAAGGAGATTTGGGGCTGAAACGATGGTTTTTCTAAATAAACAATCATGTCATCTGCAAACAGAGACAATTTGACTTCCTCTTTTCCTGATTGAATACCATTTATTTCTTTCTCTTACCTGATTGCCCTGGCCAAAACTTCCGATACTATGTTGAATAAGAGTGGTGAGAGAGGGCATTCTTGTGTTGTGATGGTTTTCAAAGGGAATGCTTCCAGTTTTTGCCCATTTAGTATGATATTGACTGTGGGTTTGTCATAAATAGCCCTTAATATTTTGAGATACGTTCCATCAATACTTTGTTTATTGATAGTTTTTAGCATGAAGTGCTGTTGAATTTTGTTGAAGGCCTTTTTAGCATCTATTGAGATAATCATGTGCTTTTTGTCATTGGTTCTGTCTATGTGATGGATTACATTTATTGATTTGTGTATGTTGAAGCATCCTTGCATCCCAGGGATGAAGCCAAGTTGACTGTGGTGGATAAGCACTTTTTTTTTTTTTTTTTGCCAGAAACAAGTATTATTTAAAATTAATGTAAATGGTTTACACTCACCAGTTAAACTCTCAATGAATTTTTCTTTTTTCTTTTTTAGATATTAATCCACATATATTTAAAAACTTGTTTAAATGTGAAGTCTAAATTTTTTTTTATTATTATTATACTTTAAGTTCCAGGGTACATGTGCATAACGTGCAGGTTTTTTACATATGTATGCTTGTGCCATGTTGGTAGCACTTTTTTTTTTTTTAATGGAGTCTCACTCTGTCACCCAGGCTGGAGCACAGTGGCATGATCTCGGCTCACTGCAAGCTCCACCTCCTGGGTTCACACCGTTCTCCTGCCTCAGCCTCTCAAGTAGCTGGGACTACAGGCACCTGCCACCAAGCCGGGTTAATTTTTATTTTGTATTTTTAGTGGAGATGGGGTTTCACCATGTTAGCCAGGATTGTCTCAATCTCCTGACCTCATGATCTGTCTGCCTCGGCTTCCCAAAGTGCCGGGATTACAGACTTGAGCCACCGTGCCCGGTCGATCGTGGTGGATAAGCTTTTTGATGTGCTGCTTGATTGGGTTTGGCAGTATATTATTGACGATTTTTGCATCGATGTTCATCAGGGATATTGACCTAAAATTTTCTTTTTTCGTTGTGTCTCTGCCAGATTTTGGTATCAGGATGATGCTGGCCTCATAAAATGAGTTAGGGAGGATTCCCTCTTTTTCTATTGTTTGGAATAGTTTCAGAAGGAATGGTACCAGCTCCTCTTGGTACCTCTGATAGAACTCGGCTGTGAATCCCTCCAGTCCTGGACTTCTTTTCATTGGTAGACTATTAATTACTGCTCCAAGTTCTGAACTTGTTATTGGTCTATTCAGGGATTCAACTTCTTCCTGATTTAGTCTTGGGAAAAAACAAGCTCCTGGATTCATTGATTTTTTTAAGGGTTTTTGTTGATTGTATCTCCTTCAGTTCTGCTCTGATCTTAGTTATGTCTTATCTTCTGCTAGTTTTTGAATTTGTTTGCTCTTGCTTCTCTAGTTCTTTTAATTGTGATCTTTTCTGCTTTCTCTTATGGGCATTTAGTGCTATAAATTTCTCTTTAAACACAGCTTTAAATGTGTCCCAGCAGTTCTGTCATGTTGTGTCTTTGTTCTCTTTGGTTTCAAAGAACATCTTTATTTCTGTCTTAATTTTGTTATTTACCCAGTAGTCATTCAGGAGCAGGTTGTTCAGTTTCCATGTAGTTGAGTGGTTTTGACTGAGTTTCTGAATCCTGAGTTCTAATTTGATTGCACTGTCGTCTGAGAGACAGTTTGTTATGAATTCTGTTATTTTGCATTTGTTGAGGACTGTTTTACTTCCAATTATGTAGTCAATTTTAGAATAAGTGCAATGTAGTGCTGAGAAGGAAGTATATTCTGTTGATTTGGGGTGGAGAGTTCTATAGATGTCTATTATGTCTGCTTGGTCCAGAGCTAAGTTCAAGTCCTGGATATCCTTGTTAATTTTCTGTCTCATTGATCTGTGTGATATTGACAGTAGAGTGTTAAAGTCTCCCACTATTATTGTGTTGGAGTCTAAGTTTCTTTGTAGGTTTCTAAGAACTTGCTTTATGAATCTGGGTGCTCCTGTATTGGGTGCATATATATTTAGGATAGTTAGCTATTCTTGTTGCATTGATCTCTTTACCATTATGCAATGCCCTTCTTTGTCTGTATTTATCTTTAAAGTCTGTTTTATCAGACGCTAGTATTTCAACCCCTGCTTTTTGTTTTTGCTTTCCATTTGCTTGATAAATCTTCCTCGATCTCTTCATTTTGAGCCTGTGTGTGCCTTTGCATACGAAATGGGTCTCCTGAATACAGCACACTGATGGGTCTTGACTCTTTATCCAATTTGCCAGTCTGTGTCTTTTAATTGGGGCATTTAGCCCGTTTACACTTAAGGTTAATATTGTTATGTGTGAATTTGATCTTGTCATTATTATGCTAGCTGATTATTTTGCCTGTTAGTTGATGCAGTTTCTTTATAGCGTAGATGGTCTTTAAAATTTGGTATGTTTTTTCCATGGCTGGTACAGGTTGTTCTTTTCCATGTCTAGGGCTTCCTTCGGGAGCTCTTGTAAGGAGCCCTGGTGGTGACAAAAATCTCTCAGCATTTTTTTGTCTGGAAAGGATTTTATTTCTCCTTTGCTTATGAAGCTTAGTTTGACTGGACATAAAATTTTGGGTTGAAAATTTTTTTCTTTAAGAATGTTGAATATTATCCCCCACGCTCTTCTGGCTTGTAGTGTTTCTGCTGAGATATCCACTGTTAGTCTGATGGGCTTCCCTTTGTGGGTAACCTGACCTTTCTCTCTGGCTGCTCTTTACATTTTTTCCTTAATTTCAACCTCGCTGAATCTGACTATTATGTACCTTGAGGTAGCTCTTCTTGAATGATGTCTTTGTGGTGTTCTCTATTTTTCCTGAAGTTGAATGTTGGCCTTCCTGACTAGGTTGGGGGAGTTCTCCTGGATAATATGCTGAAGAGTGTTTTCCAATTTGGTTCCATTTTTCCCATCACTTTCAGGTACACCAATCAACTCTAGGTTTGTCTTTTCACATAGTCTCATATTTCTTGTAGGCTTTCTTCATTTCTTTTCACTCTTTTTTCCTCTACTCTCGTCTCCTCACTATTTCATCAATTTGATCTTCGATCACTGATATCCTTTATTCTGCTTGATCAATTCAGCTATTGACGCTTGTGTATGCTTCATGAAATTCTTGTGCTGCATTTTTTAGCTCCATCAGGTCATTTGTGTTCTTCTCTACACTGGTTATTCTAGTTAGCAATTCACATAACCTTTATTCAAGGTTCTTATTTTCTTGTGTTGGGTTAGAACATGCTCCTTTAGCTCAGAGGAGTTTGTTATTACCCACCCTCTGTAGAATTAACAGCCTACTTCTGTTAATTCATCAAACTCGTTGTCTGTCCAGTTTTGTTCCCTTGCTGGTGAGGAGTTGTGATACTTTGGAGGAGAAAAGGTGTTCTGGTTTTTGGAACTTTCAGCCTTTCAGTGCTGGTTTTTCCCCATCTTTCTGGTTTTATCTAACTTTGATCTTTGATGTTGGTGATCTACAGATGGGGTTTTGGTGTAGACCTCCTTTTTGTTGATGTTGATGCTATTCCTTTCTGTTTGTTAGTTTTCCTTCTGACAGTCAGGCCCCTCTGCTGCAGATCTGTTGGAGTTTGCTGGAGGTCCACTCGAGACCCTGTTTGTCTGGGTATCACCAGTGAAGACTGCAGAATAGCAAATATTGCTGCCTGATGCTTTCTCCGGAAGCTTTGTCCCAGAGGGGCACCCACCAGATGGCAGCCAGAGCTCTCCTCTATGAGGTGTCTGTCAGCCCCTACTGGGAGGTGTCTCCCAGTCAGGCTACATGGGGGTCAGGGACCCACTTGAGGAGGCAGTCTGTCTGTTATGAGAGTTGAACACTGTGCTGGACATCTGCTCCTCTCTTCAGAGCTCTCAGGCAGGGACATTTAAGTCTGCTGAAACTGTGTCCTCAGCTTCCCCTTCTTCTAGGTGCTCTGTCCCAGGGAGATGGTGGATTTATCTCTAAGTCCCTGACTGGGGCTGCTGCCTTTAGTTCAGAGATGCCCTGCCCACAGAGGTGGAATCTAGAGGCAGTGGATCTTGATGAACTGCATTAGACTCCACCCAGTTCAAACTTCCCGGCAGCTTTGTTTACACCGTGAGCATAAAACTGCTTATTCAAGCCTCAGCAATGGCGGACGCCCCTCCCCCAACCAAGCTCCAGCATCCCAGGTTGATCTCAGACTGCCGCACTAGCAGCAAGAATTTTAAGCCAATGGATCTTAGCTTGCTGGGTTCTGTTTGCGTGGGACCTGCCATCAGTTGCAAAGACCATGGGAAAAGTTCAGTATCTGGACAAGAGTATACTGTTCATCCCGGTACAGTCTCTCATAGCTTCCCTTGGCTAGAAAAGGGAAATCCCCCGACCCCTTGCACTTCCCAGGTAAGGCGACGTCCTGCCCTGCTTCCGCTCACCCTCCATGGGCTGCGCACACTGTCAAACCATTGATTGATCCCTTTCTCATTATATAATGGACTTCTTAGGGTTTTTTTTTTTAAGTGTTAATTTAAAGTGTATTTTGTCTGATATACACCTAGCTACTTCTCTCTTTTATTTCCATTTGTGTAGAATAATTTTCCCCCCTTTTACCTCCAGTCTGTTTCTTTATCATGTAGGTGAATTTCTTATAAGAAGGATATGGTTAGATTATGGTTTTCATCCATCTGTCAATCTATGTCTTTTAAGTGGCATTTTCAATCTATTTACATTCAAGGTTAATACTGACCTAAGGTTTTGTTACTGTCATAATGTTAGTTGTTATCTGGTTGCTTTGTAGTCTCTTTTGTGTAACTGTTTTATAAGACTTGTGAGTTTTATATTTCTATGCATGTATATGATGGTGAGTATTGACCTTTCAGTTGCATGTTCAAAACTTTTTATTACGTTTTGTAGGGCTAGTCTAGTGGTAAGAATTTTCTCAGCATTTGCTTGTCTGGAAAATACTTTATTTTTCCTTCTCTTAAGAAGCTTATTTAGCGGGACACAAAATTCCTGCTTGGCCATTTTATTCTTTAATACATCTGAAAATAGTACCACATTTTTTTTTCTGGATTGCAGTGTTTCTGCTCAGAATTTAGCTTTTAGTCTGATGGGATTTCATCTGTAGGTGAGTAGCTACTTTTCTCTTGCTGACTTTAGGATATTTTTTCCTTCATATTGACTTTAAATCGCCAGATAGAGTGTATATCTTGGTGAAGTGCTTCTTGTAGTGTATTTTCCTGAAGTTTTTCAAGGTGTCTAAGTCTCTTGAAAGATTAGGAAAGGTTTTCTGAATTATTTCCTTAAATACATTTTCTTTTTTTCTTCTCCCTCAGGGATACCTATGATTCATAATTTCAGACTCTTTATGTAGTGCCATAGTTCTCAAATGCTTTTTTTATTCTTGAAAATTCTTTATTTTTGCCTGACCAGATTAATTTTAAAAACTTACCTTCAATTCTGAGATTGTTGACCCTGATTTGTCAAGTCTAGTGTTGCTTCTTTGAACTATATTTTATAATTCTTTCAATAAATTTTTCATCTCCAGAAATTACTTTTTCTTAAATATATCTGTATCCTTGGTAAATTCTCATTCACATCTTAAATTGATTTCCTGATTTATTTGTACTGATTTCCACATTTCTCTTAGATGTCATTGAGTTTCTTTACAACCAACAGTTTGAATTTTTATCTAGCATTTAATTAATTTTATTTTGCTTAGGATATATGGCTAGAGAATTAGTATGATCTTTTGGTATTGTTCTAACACCCTGATTTTTTACAAAGCCAGAATTTCTATGCTGCTTGCTTCTCATCTGGATAAACAGTTACTTTTTATTTTTGAATATACTTTTACTTTGGGTGGGACCATTTTTCTCTTCTTGAGTTTGTGCCTGTAATTTATGTTGAGTAGGGTTATTTGGCTTTGCTTCTGTGTGCTTTCAGGGGCCAAGGTTCTGTATGGATTCCTCAATTATAGATAGTCTTAGTGTGGTAGTTTTTTTTTCAAATACTGGTTTTAGTAGTAGTGTACTGGCATGTGAGTAGGCTCTTGGTCTTCTGTGGAGGTGGAGTGGTAGAGGTCTCAATGGACTTGTCTCATTCCCAAGCCCTGTAACTTGTGTCAGCAAACTTTGCATTGTGTTGTGGAGCTTGACCTCTAGGCCAGTAAGTGGTGCTTACAGGTAAGATCCAGCTGCAGTAGTCGAACTAGAGTGTATGATTTATTTATCTTTACTTGGAGAAATTATCTGATGTCTCAGGCCATAGACTGGTCTCTGGGATGCACAGTGGCTTGGGCCATGCTCTCAGCCTGAGAGGGGAGTGAAGCTAGCCATAACTAGAGCATCAGGTTTGTATTTGGATCCTTTTTTGGTGGCTGTGAACACCAGCCCTGATGGGGTTGGTGTGGGAGTGGCATAAACTCTGTAAGATTTCCTTGGTTACAAATGTTCGTAGTGTGGTGGCTTTCTCAAATGCCAGTTGCAGTAGTAACATACTGGGTGGGTGAATAGGCTCGAGGTCTCCTGAGTAGTTGGGTGCGTGTGGTGTTGGTGGTAGCTGAGGTCATGCAAAGCCTGTCTCCTTCTGGAGTGCCATGCAATTGTGTCAGCAAATATTGTAATGGGCTGTGCAATTTGATTTCCTGGCCAGCATATAGCACTTGCATGAGAGAGCCAGCCATGGTGGTGGCAGTGGGATTTATGCCTGACTTTGGTTAACTAGAAGTACTCAGGTCACCTAGGTGATGGGTGGGGCTGTGGAACTTCTTGTTTTGTGTTCTGCCACTGAGGCCAGTAGGGGTGAGGGAAAATGTCTGGCAAGGCTGGGTCAGGCAAGCTTATGTTCAGGCTACCCAGTCCTGGAGACAACTGCTGGACAGAAATGCTGGCCCCATGGGGAGAGGAGCAGCCTGGGCTTCACAACCTAACACGAAATACTGGAATACACCTAGCTCCCATGTCCTTGACCCAGTAGGTCTCCCACCTCTGATCTGCTGCTGGCAGCAAGCAGAGCACCTAGCAGAGTCCCAAATAGTGACTGCTTAGATTATAAAATTACTCAAGGCTGCGAGACTTCCTACATGAGACAGAAACCATGGCCCATAGACCACAACCCTCCCTGTTAGATCATGCAAAGAGGGGCTTCCAACTCCCATGTCTGTAGTAGAAGCCCACATCATGATCACTCTCATTTCTGACTGCCAGGGCTTGACTCTTGCACATGATTAAATCACAAATTTCAGTTCAAAACCTCTCTCAACCTGTGACTTCCACCTGTATTGGCTGGCAGATTTCCATGCACTCCCCATGAGTTAGAATGAGGAATGGCTTTCTTCTGTCAGCTCTAGGGTTCGAGAGTGGGTGCACATGACTTCCTGATGTTTGGTGGACTTTTAAGGGTTTTCTACATATAATATCATGTAATCTACAAACAGATACAAATTTGCTTCTTCCTTTCCAATTTTGATGTCTTTTATTTCTTTCTTTTGCCTAATTTGTCTGGCTAGCCTTTTAAGTACTATGTTGAATAGGAGTGGTGAAGGTGTGCATCCTTCCCTTGTTTTATATTTAGGAAAAATGCTTTCACCTCTTCCTCAGTGACTATGATGTTAGTTGTGGGTTTGTTGTATATGACCTTTATTATATTAAAACACATTCCTTCTCTACCTAATTTTTTGAGAATTTTTATCATGAAAGAATATTAAGTTTTATAAAATCTTGTTTCTACAACTATTACAATAATGTTTTAAAACATTATTTAAAAATTTCCCCATTGACCTATTGGTCATTCAGGAGCATGTTTTTTAATTTCTGTATATTTTTTAATTTTCCAGGGTTTGCCTTGCATTGATTTTTAGTTTTATACTTTTGTTTCTGGGAAAGATAAGTTGGTATGATTTCAGTCTCTTAAATTTGTTAAGATATGCTTTGTGACCTAATATACAATCTATCTGAAGAATGTTCCATGTGTGCTTCAGAAGAATGTGTCTTCTTTTACTGTTGGATGGAATGTTATGTATACAACTGTTACATCTATTTTACCTAAGGTGTAGTTTAAGTTCAATATTCGCCTACTGATTTTCAGTCCTGATGATCTTTTCATTGTTGAAAATGTAGTATTGACATCGTCTACTTTTGTCATGTACAACAATATAACAATCTAGCTATTTCTTCAGATCGGTTAATATTTTCTTGATATATTAGGCGCTCCAATGTTGGGTGCATACATTTTTACAATTTTTGAATTGACACTTTTATCATTATATAATGATCTTCTTGATATCTTTTTACAGTTTTGTCTTGAAATCCATTTTATCTTGATTTTGATTTCTATTTGCATGGAATAGGTTTTCCCATGCCTTTACTTTCAGTGTATGAGTGTGCTTACAGGTGAAGTATCTTGTGGGCAAGATATAGTGGATCTTGATTTCTAATCCATTCACTCACTCTGTCTTTTGATTGGATAATTTAATTCATTTATATTCAAGGCAATAGGTAATAGGTGACGATGTACTACTGCCATTTTGTTAATGTTGTTTAGTTCTTTTGTAGATTATTTCTTTCATCCTCTTTTGCTATTTTTCTTTGTAATAAGTGATTCTCTCAAATGGTATGCATTGATTTCTTTTTATTGTTGCATTCTGGTTATCACAAGACTTCCAAAAGCACATCATAGTTATAATATGCTAGTTTATGCTGATAATGACTGAACTTGGGTGACATAAAATAACTCTAAACTTTTACTTCACTCTGACTTCATATTTTGAAATTTTGATGTCACAGTACATGTGTTTTTATGTTGCATATCTTTTAACAATTATTGTCTCCATTATTGTTTCAATAGTTTTCCTTTTAATCCCCATGCTAAAAATATAAATGATTTACACACCACCATTAAGTATTACAGTATTCTCAATTTGACTCTGTACCTAGTTTATTTAGCGGTGAGTTTTCTACTATTATATGTTTTTATGTTACTCATTAGCATTCTTTTCTTTCAGCTTGAAGAATTTTCATTAGCATTCTTTTCTTTTGTTATTTCCTTTTCCTTTTTTTTTTTTTTTTTGTTTCAGACCCTCTCTCTGTCACCCAGGCTGGAGTGCGGTGGCACGATCTGGGCTCAATGTAACCTCTGCCTCCAGGGTTCAAGCAATTCTCATGCCTCAGCCTCCAGAGTGGCTGAAACCACAGGCGTATGCCACCATGCCCAGCTAATTTTTTTATAATTTTAGTAGAGACGCGTTTTTGCCATGTTTGCCAGGCTGATCTCGAACTCTTGGCCTTAAGTGATCCTCCCTCCTCAGCCTACCAAAGTGCTGGGATTACAGGTGTGAGCCACCACACCCAGACTATTTCTTTTTTTAATAGACAGATTCTCATTCTGTCACCAAGGTTGGGGTGCAGTGGCGAAATGACAGCTCACTGCTGTCTCAAAGTCTTGGGCTTAGCAGTTCTCCCATCTCAGCCTCCCAAATCACTGGGGTCACAGGAACCACAATTAACCTTTCTTGTTCCACAGGTCTGATAGAGATGGAAACCCTTAGCTTTTTATTATTATTATTTTTTTTGAGAAGACTTTTTTTTCTTTTCTCTTGTCCAGGCTGGAGTGCAATGGCATGATCACAGCTCATTGCAGCCTTTACTTCCCAGGCTCTGGCCATTCTCCCACATAGCTGAGACTACAGGTGTGCACCATGATGCCTACCTAATTTTTAAATGTTTTTGTAGATATGGGGTCTCACTATGTTGCCCAGGCTGGTTTTAAGTCCTAGGCTTAAGCAATTCTCTGGCTTTGGCCTCCCGATGTACTGGAATTAGAAGTATAAGCCAATGTACCTGGCATTTGTTTTGATTGGTTTCGTTTGGTTTGGAAAAGTCTTTATCTGTCTTTCATTTCTGAAGGACAGTTTTGCAATTTACAGTATCACTGGCTGGCAGGTTTTCTTTTCTTTTAGTCCTTTGAGTGTATTCTCTTACTGTCTTCTGTCCTGTAAGGTTTCTGATAAAAAATGTTTCTAGACTTATTGGAATTCCCTTATACATAATTCACTTATTTTTCTTGCTTATTTCAGGATCCTCTAATTGTCTTTAATTTTTTGACCATTTGATTATATGTTTTGGGGTATTCTTGTTTGAATTATATCAAAATGTCTCTTATTGGAGACTTATGGTCTTCCTCTACCTGGATATTTATATTTTTCCTTAGGTTTGAAAAGTGTTCTGCCATTATTTTTTAAGCAAATGCTCTATCACTTTGCCTCTCTCTTTCCTTCTTGAACTTTTATGGCTCAAAAGTTTAATCTTTACTTTTATTTTGAATTTTTTAAAATTTATTTCACTGACAAATAATTGTGTATATATTTATGGAGTACAATATAATCAAAACATACAAAATTTCACTTAGACAGGAGAAATAAATTGTAGTGATTTGTTTCACAGAATGGTGACCATAACAAATTTTAATGCATTGTATATATATTTTTTAACTTTTGTTTTAGGTTTAGAGGTACATGTGCAAATTTGTTATATAAGTAAACTCATGTCATGGGGGTTTGTTGTACAGACCAGGTTTGTTGTCCATCATCCAGGTACTAAGCCTATTCCCAAATAGTTGTTTTTTTTTTAATATTTTCTCCCTCCTCCCACCCTCCAATATCAGGTAGGGCCCAGTGTCTGTTGTGCCCCTCTTTGTGTCCATGTGTTCTCCTTATTTAGCTTCCACTTATAAGTGAGAAGATGTAGTATTTGGTTTTCTGTTTCTGTGTTAATTTGCTAAGGATAATGGCCTTCAGCTACATCCATGTTTCTTCAAAGGACACAACATCATTTATTTTTTATGGCTGCATAGTATTTCATGGTGTATATGTAACACATTTTATTTATCCATTTTACCATTGATGGACATTTAGATTGATTCCATGTCTATACTATTGTGAATAGTGCTTCAATGAGCATATGCATGGATGTGCCTTCATGATATAATAATTTATATTCCTTTGGGTATGTAATCAGCAAAAGGGCTGCTGGGTTGTATGATAGTTCTTGTTTTAGATCTTTGAGGAATTTCCACACTGCTTTCTGTGCACAATGGGTAATCTCATTTACACTCCAGCCAACAACGTATAAGCGTTTCTTTTACTTTGAAACTTTGCCAGCATTTGTTATTTTTGACTTAATAATAGTCATTCTGACTGATAAAATGTGGTTTTAATTTGCATTTTTCTAATAATCCGTGATATAGAGCTTTTTTTCATGTGATTGTTGGCTACATGTTTGTCTTCTTTTGAAAAGTGTCTGTTCATGTCCTTTGACCACTTTTTAATGGGGTTGTTTGTTTGTTTTTCTTGTACATTTGCTTAAGTTACTTATAGAAGCTGAATATTAGACCTTTTTCAGATGCATAGTTTGCAAAAATTTTCTCCCATTTTGTAGTTTACTCTGTTGATAGTTTCTGTTGCTGTGCAGAAGCTTTTTAGTTTAACTAGATGTCTTTTGCCAATTTTTGCTTTTGTTGCTATTGCTCTTGGTGTCTTCATCATGATATCGTTGCCAGTTTATATATCCAGAATGGTATTGCTCAATCTGTCTTCCAGGGTTTGTATAGTTTTGGATTCTATATTTAAGTCTTTAATCCACCTTGAGTTGATTTTTGTATATGGTGTAAGAAAGGGGTCTAGTTGCCATCTTCCGCATGTAGCTAGCCAGTTATCCCACCACCATTTAGTGAATAAAAATATCCTTTCCCCATCACGTGTTTTTGTCAACTTTGTCAAAGATCAGATAACTGTAGGCATGTAGCCTTATTTCTGGGCTTTCTATTCTGTTCTACTCGTCTGTGTTGGTTACTGTAGCCATGTACTAGAGTTTGAAGTTGGGTAGTGTGATACAACTTGCTTTTTTCTTTTTTGCTTAGAATTGCCTTGGGTATTCAGGCTCTTTTTTGATTCCACATGAATTTTAAGATAGTTTTTTCTAGTTCTGTGGAGAATGTCACTGGTAGTTTTATGGCAATAGTATTCAATCTGTAAATTGCTTTGTGCAGTATGGCCATTTTATTGATATTGACTCTTCCTATCCATGAAGATGAAATCATTTTCCATTTGCTTGTGTTATCACTGATTATTATGAGCAATATTTTTAAATTATCCTTTTAGAGATCTTTCAATTCCCTGCTTAGCTGTATTCCTAGGTATTTTATTCTTTTTGTGAATGGGATTGCATTCTTGACCTGGCTGTCAACTTGAATGTTTGTGGTCTATATAAATGCTGGTGATTCTCGTACATTGATTTCGTATGAGCATCTTTGTTTAAGGAGCTTTTGCCCAAGACTATGAGGCTTTCTAGACGTAGAATCAAGTCATCTGCAAACAGGGATAGTTTGGTTTCCTCTCCTATTTCAATGCCCTTTATTTCTTTCTCTTGTCTGATTATTCTGGAAAGGATTTTCAATACTCAAGTTGAATAGGAATGGTGAGGGAGGGCTTCCTTGTGTCAGTTTTCAAAGGTAATGCTTGTAGCTTTTGCAAATTCAGTAGGATGTCGGCTGTGGTTTTGTCATATGTGGTTCTTATTATTTTGAGGTATGTTGTTTCTTCAGTACTTAGTTTGCTGACAGTTTTGTTTTTGTTTACTTTTTTCAACTTTTATTTTAAGTTCAGGGGTACATGTTCATGATGTGCAGGTTTGTTACATAAGTAAACGTGTTATTGGGGATGAAGCTTACTTGATCACGGTGACTAAGCTTTTTGATGTATTGTCAGATTCGGTTTGCCAGTATTTTGCTGGGGATTTTTACATTGATGTTTATCAAGGATGTTGGTCTGAAGGACCAGGCCAGCATACCTAATACATAAGGTGAGGTATGCTGAAGTGGCTCTGGGTTGGGCCTAAGGTCTGGGCCTATGTGGACCAAGCTGGTTCTGAGCTGGTCTGGAATCAGAAGTAGGCCTGAACCGTGTGGCCACTGACTGGGTTTAGAGCTTCTATTCACAGGTGCCTTTCTGAAGGCCTCAGCCTTCAGTCCATGAGTGTGTCTGAAGCCTGGGGCTGCTGGGGCTGGCATAATGATGGGATAAGCCCAAAGCCTGGGGCTCCTATGGAAGGCCTGGGGCCAAGCAGGACCAGGAAGCTTAGAATGCAGGTATTGTCTGGGGTTTCAGAGGCCTGCCTGGTACTGAGTAGTACTGAGAAAGGCTCAATAATAAGGTTCAAATCAAGTCCTGTTTCTGACTCCCCACCCCCACCATTGTTTTCTGCTTTCTTCAAAGAGAAGCCTCCAGAGATTGCTTCACCTCCCCGACAGCAACACCAAATAGAACAACTGTCCACACACACACACAAACACAAAACGCCTTCCTAAGAGCTGTAAATCAGGTGAGTAATCACAATACCTGATGTTAACATTTTATTAACCCATTTATGCCTGAGGTTGCAATTTTTTGAATTTTTGCAATCAGACCTTGGCGATGACCTTGAGCAGTAGGATATAAATAACTCCCACATGCTTAGCTTTCCAATAATGAAACACTAGACATCAATGCATTGAAGAACTCTAGAAAAAAATTTGAATCATTTATACAACCCCTTCCTTATTCTCTGGCAGTGGCTGCATGGAATAGGGAGAAAATCTGTGCAGTTGGAGAAGGGAATGTACAATGATAGTTGTACTTTGCGCTGGGACTCAGTGCTGTCACAGTGAAAAGAAACATGGGGCAGATATCTGCCAGAGCCCACAGAAGTGTTAAGATCAGGCTTAACCAGAGAGAAATTATCCATCCCAGCAGTCTGAACCTGAGTGCTGGCAATTCCCACCTCCATTGGCTAAAGTGCTCTGAGATTCTAAATGGACTTGAAAGGCAGTCTAGGCCACAAAGACTGCAATTCCTGGGCAAGTCCTGGTACTGTGCTGAGCTTGGAGCCAGAGCACTTCAGCTGCATGTGACCTAGTAAGACACCAGCTGGGGCAGCCAAGGAAGTGCTTGTGTCACCCCTTTCCCAACCTGAGCAACACAGCTCACAGCTCCAAAACAAACTCCTTCCTTGTTGAGGAGAGGCAAGGATAAAGAGAACTTTGTCTTGTAACTTGGATACCAGCCCAGCCATAGTAGAATAGGACAAAAGGCAGAGTTTTGAGACCCCTTTTATAGGATCTAGGTCCTGGATGACATTTCTAAACACACTTTGCACCAGAAGTGAACTCACTGACATGAAGGGAAAAACCAAGTCATGGCAGAATTTATCAACTTCTGATTAAAGGGCACTTTGGCCCTGAATAATAAGCAGTGGTAGCTAGACAGTTCTTACCATGAACCTTGGGTGAGGCTTGGAACCTTCAGGTGTGACCCAGAATGTTCCTAGCTGTAGTGGCTATTGGAAAAGATCCCTTTTGCTTGATGAAAAGAGAGGGAAGAGTAAACGGGACTTGATTTTCCAGCATGGGTACCAGCTCAGCCACAGTAAGGAAGAGCACCAAATGAACTCCTGCGGTCCTCAATTTGATAATTTGTCACCTGGATGGCATTCATGGACCTGCATGGGCCCAGGGTCACTGACCTGAAGGGAGAAATTTAGGCCTGGCAGCTTTCACCACAAGCTGACCCTTGGGCCTTGAGTGAATACTGGCAGTAGCCAGACAGTACTTGCCATAACAGTGGCCATAGGGAGACATTCCTCTGCTTTAGGATAGACATTCCCCCCTTTAGGATAGAATAGAGAAGAGAAGAGTAGAAAGAACTTTGTCTTGTGTCTTAAGTGTCAGTTCAGCTACAGAAGAATAGAGTACAAAGTAGATGTTTAAAGTTCATGCCTCGAGTCTGTGGCTCCAAGATGGCATCTATGGACTTGCCTGAAAAGAAAAACAAGAGCTTGGGTAGAATTGCCACCTGGTGATTGTAGAGCCCTTCAGTCTTGAGTGAACGTAAGTGTATTAGTCCGTTTTCACACTGCTATGAAGAAATACCTGACAATTGCTAATTTATAAAGGAAAGAGATTTAACTGACTCACGTTTCCACATGGTTGAAGAGGCCTCAGGAAACTTACAAACATGCAAGATGGGGAAGCAGGCACCTCCTTCACAAGATGGCAGGAAAGAGTGTGAGCACAGAAATGACTACCATTTACAAAACCATCAGACTTTGCGAGAATTAACAAACTGTCATAAGAACAGCATGGGGGAAACCACTCCCATAATCCAATAACTTCCCTTTTTTGACAACTGAGGATTACAGGTCCCTCTCTCGACATGTGGGGATTACAATTTGAGAAGTTTTGGCGAGGACACAGAGCCAAACCTTACCATTCCAACCCTGGCTTCTCCCAAATCTCAAATCCTTTATACGTTTCAAAACCAATTATGCCTATCCAACAGTCCCCCAATGTCTTAACTAATTTCTGCATTAATTCAAAAGTCCATGGTCTAGTCTCATCTGACACAAGGCAAGTCCCTTCTGTCTGTGAGCCTGTAAAATTAAAAACAAGTTAGCTCCTTCTAAGATACAATGGAAGTACAAGCATTGGATAAATACTCCCATTCCAAATGGGAGAAATTAGCCAAAACAAAGGGACAACATGTCCCATGCAAATCCAAAGTCCAGTTCCTAAATAATCTGCTTTGACTCCATGTCACACATCCAGGTCACACTGATGCAAGAGGTGGGCTCCTACAGTTTTGGGCAGCTCTGCTCCAGTGGCTTTGCAGGGCACAGCCCCCCTCCTGACTGCTTTCATGGTCTGGCATTGAGTGTCTGTGGCTTTTCCAGGTGAATGGTGCAAGCTGTTGACGGATCTACCATTCTGGGGTTTGGAAAACAGTGGCCCTTTTCTCACAGCTGCACTAGGCAGTGACTCAGGTGAGACTCTATGTGGGGTTCCAATCCCACATTTTCCTTCTACACTGCCCTAAGAGAAGATCTCCATGAGGGCCCCCATCCTGCAGTAAACTTCTGCCTGGACATACAGGCATTTTCATACATCCTCTAAAATCTCAGTGGAGGTTCTCAAACCTCAATTCTTGACTTCTGTGCACCCACAGGCTCAAAACCACATGGAAGCCACTAAGGCTTGGGTCTTGCACTGTCAGAAGCAATGGCCTTAGTTCTACATTGGCCCCTTTTAGCTAAGATGCAGGGCTGCACAGAGCTGCAGCAAGACCCTAGGCCCAGCCCATGAAACGATTTTTTCTCTCCTAGGCCTCCAAGCATGTGATGGGAGTGGTTGCCAGGAAGGTCTCTGACATGCCCTGGAGACATTTTCCCCATTGTTTTGGTGATTAATATTCAGCTCCTGGCTAATTATGCAAATTTCTACAGCAAGCTTGAATATCTCCCCATGAAATGGATTTTTCTTTTTCTTTTTCTTTTCTCTCTTTTTATTTTTATTTTTTTGAGACAAAGTGTTGCTCTGTCACTCAGGCTGGAGTTGCAGTAGTGAGATCTTGGCTCACTGCAGTGTCTGCCTCCTGGGTTCAAATGATTCTCCTGCCTCAGCCTCCTGAGTAACTGGGACTACAGGTGCATGCAACCACACCTGGCCAACTTTTTGTATTTTTAGTAGAAGCAGGGTTTCACCGTGTTAGCCAAGATGGTCTTGATGTCCTGACCTCATGATCTGCCCGTCTCAGCCTCCCAAAGTGCTGGGATTACAGGCGTGAGCCACCGTTCCTGGCTGGATTTTTCTTTTCTATTGCATTGTCAGGCTGCAAATTTTCCAAATCTATGTTCTGCTTCCCTTTTAAACATAGGTTCCAATTTCAGATCATCTCCCTTAAGATTAAAGTTCCACAGATCTCTAGAACAGAGGCAAAATGCCACCAGTCTTTTTCCCAAAGTATAGCAAGGGTGACTCCAGTTCCCAAGAAGTTTCTCATCTCCATCTGAGACCACATCAGCCTGGACTTCATTGTCCATATCATTCTGCGTTTTGGTCAAAACCATTCAGCAAGTCTCTAGAAAGTGCCAAACTTTCCCACATCTTTCTGTCTTCTTCTGAGCCCTCCAAACTCTTCCAACCTCTGCTTGTTATCCAGTTTCAAAGTCATTTCCACATTTTAAAGTGTTTCTATAGAGGCACCCAAAAATCTCAGTACCAATTTGCTGTAGTTCGTTTTAGCACTGTTATAAAGGAATACCTGAGGCTAGGTAATCTATAAACAAAAGAGGCTCAATTGACTCACAGTTTCACATGGCTGTGGAGGTCTCAGGAGACTTACAATCATGGCAGAAGGGGAAGCAGTCACCTTCTTCACAAGGAAGCAGGAATGAGTGTGAATGCAGGAAAAGCTGCCATTTGTAAAACCATCAGATCTTGTGAGAATTCACAACAACATGAGAACAGCGTGATACAATCACTTTACTTCCTTGACATGTGGGGATTATAGCTTCCTCACTCAACACATAGGGATTATAATTTGAGATGAGATTTTGAGGGGACACAGAGTTAAATCATATCAATAAGCAGTAGCCAGGCAGCAGTCACTGAGGGCCTTGGGTAAGAACTAGTTCTATGGTAGCTTCAGGTCTGACATAGGTCAGTCCAGTGGTGGTGGCCACAATGGAGCTTGTGTCATGCCTCCCCCAGCTCTAGGCATCTCAGCAGAGAGCAGAGAGAGAGAGAGAGAGAGAGAGAGAGAGAGAGTGACTGACTTACGTTTCTTCAGAGGAAATTAAGGGGAAAGAACAAGAGTCTCTGCCAGGCAATTATTCTTGATCTTACCCAAAACCACAAAGGTGATACATTTACATATCCACAAAATAAATTCCTATCTCATCAATGCCCAGACACTGATGAACATCCACAACCATCATAATCATCCACGAGAACTGATAAACTAAGTAAGGCATAAGTAATCAACTACTGAAAGACAGAGATTTGTAACCTTTTAAATAGAAAATCAAAATAGCTTCTTTGAGGAAGCTCAATAAAATCCAAGATAACACAGAGAAGTAATTTAGAATCCTATCAGATAAATTTAACAAAGAAATTTAAAAAAGAAAAATGAATCAAATAGAAATTCTGAAGCTGAAACATGCAATTGACATGCCAAAGAATGCATAAGTCTCTTAACAGTAGAATTAATAAAATAAAAAAAAAGAATTAGTAAGCTTGAAGACAAGGTATTTGAAAATACAAATCGGAGGACACAAAAGAATACAAAAGAATAAAGCATGCCCACAAAATTTAGAAAATAGCATCAAGAGGGCCAATTTAAGAATTATTGGCTGTAAAAAGTAAGTAGAGAGGAAGACTGGGGTAGGAAGTTTATGCAAAGGGATAATAACAAGAACTTCTCAAACTTCAAGAGAGATATTAATATTCAAGTACAATAAGGTTATAGAACGCCAAGCAGATTTAACCCAAAGAGTACCTCAAGATATTTAAAAATCAAGTTTCCAAAGAACAAGAGCAAAGAAAGGATCCTAAAAGTAGCAAGAGAGAAGAAATAAATAACATATAAAGGAACTCCTAAATGTCTGGTAACAGACTTCTCACTGGGAACTTACAGACCAGGAGAGAGTGGCATGACATATTTAAAGTTCTTAATGAAAAAACAAAAATTTACCCTATGTGTCTAGCAAAAATATTCTTAAAACATGAAGGAGAAATAAAGACTTTCTCCAATAAACAAAAGCCGAGAGATTTCAATACCTGAAATGTCCTAAAAGAAATCATAAATGGCACTCTTCAATCTGAAATAAAATGATGTTAACAAGCAATAAGAAACCATCTGAAGGTACAAAACTCAGTAGTTAGAGTAAGCACATAGAAAAACACAGAATATTATGATGTTTTCATTGTGATGTATAAACTACTCATATCTTTAGTAGAAAGACTAAAAGAGGAAGCAATCAAAAGTAATAACTACAGTAACTTTTCAAGACATAAACAGTATAAGGTATAAATAGAAATGACAAAAAGTTAAAAACCAGAGGGATAAAATGTGTAGAGTTCCATTTCTTTTCTCTTTCCTTATTTGTTAGTTGGTTTGTTTGTGCAATCAGTATTGTCATTTCTCTATGCCAACAGTAGAAAATCTGAAAAATAAGTAAATAAAGTCACATTTATAATAGCTATGAATAAAATCAAATTCCTAAGAATAAACTTAAACAAACAAGTAAAAGATATATACAATAAAAACGATAACATTTTGATGCAAGAAACTGAGGAGGATACAAAAAAGTAGAAAGATATTCCATGTTCATAAATGGAAAGAATCAATGTTGATAAATGTCCGTACTACCATCTAAAGCAATCTATGGATTCAATACAATGCTTATCAATATATTGATGTCATTCATCTCAGAAATAGGAAAATAATTCTTAAATTTATAAATCACAAAAGACCTAGAATAACCGAAGCTATACTGAGCAAAGAAACCCCAAAACTGGAGGAATCACATTTTGCGACTCAACACTACAGAGATATAGTAACCAAAACAGCATGGTATTGGCATTAAAAAGATCCATAGATCAATGGAACAGAATAGAGAGCCCAGAAATAAATACATACATCTACAGTGAACTCATTTTTGACAAGGAAATACACTGGAGAAGAGATATTCTTTTCAATAAATAGTTCTGGGAAAACTGAATATACATTTGCAGAAGAATGAAACTAGACCCCTATCTCTCATAATATACAAAAATCAAATCAAAATGAACTAAATACTTAAATCTAAGAGCTCAAACTATGAAACTACCCTAAAACATTGGAGAAAATTTCAAGCACATTGGACTGGACAAAGATTTTTTCACTAATACCCCACAAATACAGGCAACCAAAGCAAAAATGGGCAAATGTGATCACATCAAGTTAAAGAAATTCAGCACGCTAAAGGAAAAAATAAAAAATGAAAAAAGAAGAGACAACCTACAGAATGGGAGAAAATATTTGAAAATTATCCACCTTATAAGGGATTTAGCAAGGATATATAAGAAGCTCAAATAGTTCAATAGGAAAATAATTTAATAATCCAATTGAAAATGGTTAGAAAATCTGAAGAGATATTTCTCAAAGGAAGACATTCAAATGAAAGCTATGTAAAAAGGGTTTCAACATCATTGCTTATCAGAGAAATGCACACCAAAACTACAGTGAGATACAATATCATCCTAGTTAAAATGGCTTTAATTCAAGACAGGTAATACTAGCAGACTTAGTGAAAAGGGAACCCTCACACACTGTTTGTGAGAATGTAAGTTAGTATCACCATTATGGAGAACTGTTCGGAGGTTCCTCAAAATGTAAAAATATAACTACCATATGATTCAGCAATTCCACTTCTAGGTTCATAACTAAAATAAAGGAAATCAGCATACAAAATAGATATCTGCACCCTTGTGTTTATTGCAGCACAATTCACAAGAGCTAATGTTTGGAAACAACCTAAGTGTCCATCAACAGATGAATGGATAAAGAAAATGTGGGACATGTACTCATTGAAGTACTATTGAGCCATAAAGAAGTATGAGATTCTGTCATTTGCAACAACATAAATGGAACTGGAGGTTGTTATGTTAAATGAAATAAGCCGGGCACAGAAAGACAAATTTCATGTGTCCTCACTTATCTGTGGGAGGTAAAAAATTAAAATAATTAAATTCATGGAGATAGAGAGTAGAATAATTGTTATTCGAGGCTGGGAAGGGTAGTGTGAGAAGGAGGAATCAGGGATAATTAATGAGTACAAAAATATATTCAGATAGTATGAATAAGATTTAGTATTTGACAGACTACAAATATTACTATAGTATTTGACTACAGTCAACAATAAAGTCTCTTTTAAAATAACTAAAAAAGTATTATTGGATTGTTTGTAATACAAAGAATGGGTAAATGGTTGAGGTGATGGATATGCCATTTACTTTTATGTGATTATTACCTACTATATGCCTATATCAAAATATTTTATGTACCCCATAAATATGTTCACTGATACAGTTTGGTTGTGTCCCTACTCAAATCTCATCTTGAGTTGCTCCCATAATCCCCGTGTGTCATCAGAGGGACTTGGTGGGAGGTAATTGAATCATACGGGTGGTCACTCCCATGCTACTATTCTTGTAATAGTGAATGAGTCCTCACAAGATCTGATGATTTATAAAAGGCAGTTCTTTTGCACAGGCTCTCTTGCCTGCCACCATGTAAGGCATGCCTTTGCTTCTCCTTCACATTCCAGCATGATTGTGAAGCCTCCCCAGCCATGTGGAACTGGGAGTCCGTAAAACCTCTTTTTCTTTATAAATTACCCAGTCTCAGGTATATCTTTATTAACAGTTTGAGAACAGACTAATACAGTAAATTGGTACTAGCAGAGTGGGGTGCTGCTACAAGGATACCTGAAAATGTGGAAGCAACTTTGGAACTGGGTAACAGGCAGAGATTGGAGTTCAGAGGGCTCAGAAGAACAGGAAAATTTGGGAAAGTTTGCATCTTCTTAGAGACTTGGAGGGCTCATACAAGAAGATGTAAAAAAGTTTGGAACTTCCTAGAGTCTTATTGAATGACTTTGGCAAAAATGCTGATAGTGATATAGGCAATAAAGTCCAGGCTGATGTGGTCTCAGATAGAGATGAGAAACATGTTGGGAACTGGAATAAAGGTGACACTTGCTATGTTTTAGCAAAGAGACTGGCAACATTTTACCCCTGCTATGGAAATCTGTAAACCTTTGAACTTGAGAGAGATGATTTAGGGTGTCTGGCAGAATACATTTCTAAGCAGCAAAGTGTTCAAGATGTGATTTGGGTATTCTAAAAAGCGTTCAGTTTTATTTATTCACAAAGGTATGGTTTGGAATTGGAGCTTATGTTTAAAAGGGAAGCAGAGCATAAAAGTTTCAAAAAATTGCAGTCTGGCGATGTGATAAAAAAAAGAAAAACCCATTTTCGGGGCAGAAATTCAAGCTGGCTGCAGAAATTTGCATATGTAATGAGGAGCCAAATGCTAATCACCGAGACAATGGGGAAAATGTCTCCAGGGCATGTCAGAGACCTTTGCAGCAGGCCCTCCCATCACAGTCCTGGAGGCCTAGAAGAAAGATATGGTTTTGTGGGCTGGACCCAGGGCCTTGCTGCATTGTGCAGTCTCAGCACTTGGTGCCCTGCATCCCAATCATGGCTAAAAGGGGCCAACATAGAGCTTGGGCTGCTGCTTCAGAGAGTGCAAGCCCCAAGCCTTGGTGGCTTCCACATGCTGTTGGGCCTGTGGGTGCACAGATGTCAATAATTGAGGTTTGGGAACCTCTGCCTAGATTTCAGAGGATGTATAAAAATATCTGGATGTTTAGGCAGGTGTGTGCTGTAGGGACAGAGTCCTCAAGGAGAACCTCTGCTAGGGCAGTGCAGAAGGGAAATGTGGGGTGGGAGTCCCCACACAGAGTCCCCTCTGGGACACTGCCTATTGGAGTTGTGAGGGCCACCATCCTGCAGATCCCAGCATGGTAGATCCACCAACAGCTTTTACTGTGTGCCTGGAAAAGCTGCAGGCACTCAAAGTCAACCCATGAAAGTAGACATAAGTGGGGGCTATACCTTGCAAATCCACAAGGATGGAACTGCCCAAGACCATGGGAACCTACCTCTTGTATCAGCATGACATAGATGTGAGACATGGAGTCAAAGGAGATTATTTTGGTACTTAAAGTTTAATGACTGGCCTATTGTATTTTGGACTTGCATGGGGCCTATAGCCCTTTCTTTAGGCCAATTTCTCCCATTTGGAACAGGTGTATTTATCCAGTGCCTGCACTCACATTGTATCTAGGAAGTAGCTAACTTGCCTTTGATTTTACAAGCTCATAGGTGCAAAGGACTTGTCTCAGATGAGACTTTAAACTTGGACTTTTGGGTTAATGCTGGAATGAGTTAAGATTTTGGGAGTCTGTTGGGAAGGCATGACTGTGATTTGAAATGTGAGAATATGTGATTTGGGAGGGTCCAGGGATGGAATGCTAAGGTTTGATTGTGTCTCCACCCAAATCTCATCTTGAATTGTAGTTCCCATAATCCCCATGTGTCATGGGAGGGACCCAGTGGGAGGTAATTGAATCATAAGGGCAGTTACTCCCATGCTCCTGTTCTCATAATAGTTCTCATGAGACCTGATAGTTTTATAAAGGGCAGTTCCCCTGCACATACTCTCTTCCCTGCCACCATGTAAGACGTGCCTTTGCTTGCCCTTAGATTTTTGCCATGATTGTGAGGCCGCCTCAGCCATGTGGAACTGTGAGTCCATTAAACCTCTTTTTCACTATAAATTACCCAGTCTTGGGTATGTATGTATTACCAGTGTGAGATCAGACCAATACATTCACCTAGTATGTACCCACAAAAATTAAAAATAAAAGGGTAAAAATGAAAATGAAGAATTGCTCTTGGTGTATCTGATAAGTTTTAGCATGAGATTTGTTTCCATTTTTGTTATTACAACATTCTTTTCAACTGTCCTTTTTATTTTCTCTTTGATCATTGGTTACCTAGAAGTGTGTTGTTTAATTTTTACATAACTAATTTTTTCAAAATTCATATTTTTATTGATTTCTAGTTTCATATCACTGGGGTAGAAAAAGATGCAAAAGAACGGAAATCAAAACAAACACTCCCTTGGACCATAGCACAATCAAATGAGAACTCAAATTAAGAAATTCACTCAAATCTGTACAATTACATGGAAATTAAATAACCTATTCCTTAATGACTTTTGGGTAAATAATGAAATTAAAGCAGACATCAAGAAATCCTTTGAAACTAATGAGAACAAAAATACAATATACCAGAATCTCTGAGACACAGCTAAGGCGGTGTGAAGCAGGAAATGTATAGCACTAAATGCCCACATCAAAAAGTTAGAAAGATCTCAAGTTAAAAACCTAACATCACAATTAAACTAACTAGAGAATCAAGAGCAAACAAATCCCAAAGCTAGTAGAAGACAGGAAATATCAAAATCCGAGATGAATTGAAGGAGCTAGAGACCTGAAAAAACATTCAAAATGTGGGATCTTTTTTTAATATGAAAAATTAATTAAATAGACTGCTAGCTAGACTAATAAAAAAGAAAAGAGAGACGATTAAAGAAACACAATCAGAAATGATAAAAAAGATATTACCACTGAGCCTACAAAAATACAAACAACCATTAGTGATTATTATGAACACCTCTATGCACGTAAGGTAGAAAATCTAGAAGAAATGGATAAATTCCTGGACACACACACCCTCCCAAGACTGAACCAAGAAGAAATTGAATACCTGAATAGACCAATAACGAGTTCTGAAATCGAGGCAGTAATAAATAGTCTAGGAAGGAAAAGAAAAAAAAAAAAAAAAAAAAAAAAAAAAAAAAAGGACCAGATTGATTCACAGCTGAATTCTACCAGATGTAGAAAGAAAAACTGCTACCATCTCTACTGAAACTATCCCTCAAAAAAATTGAAAAGAAGGGGCTCCTCTCTAAATTATTTTATAGACCAGCATCATTCTGATATCAAAACTCGGCAGAGATACAACAGAAAAGAAACCCTCAGACCAGTATCCTTGATGAACAGCGATGGAAAAATCCTCAACAAAATACTGGCAAATCAAATCCAGGAACATATCAAAAAGCTTATCTACCATGCTCAAGTAGGTTTTATCCCCGGGATTCAAGGTTGGTTCAACATATGCACATCAATAAATATGATTTATCACATAAGCAGAACTAAAGACAAAAACTATATGATTGTCTCAGTATATGCAGGAAAGGATTTTGACAAAATTCAGCATTCATTCATGTTAAAAACTCTCAAAAAATTAGATGTTGAAGAAACATACATTAAAATAATAAGAGCCATATATGGTAAACCCACAATCAACATCATACTGAGTGAACAAAAGCTGGAGGCATTCTTCTTGCAAACTGGCACAAGACAAGAATGCCCTTTCAACACTCCTGTTCAACGTTGGAATTTCTGGCCAGGGCAATCGGGCAAGAGAAAGAAATACAGGGCATCCAAATAGGAAGAGAGGAAGTCAAACTATTGCTGTTTGCAGATGACATGATCCTATATCTAGAAAACCCCACTGTCTCAGTCCCAAAGCTTCTTAAGCTTATAAACAACTTCAGCAATGTCTCAGGGTACAAAATCTACGTGCAAAAATTGCTAGCATTCCTATACAACAACAACAGTCAAGCTGGGAGCCAAATCATGAATAAACTCCCATTCACAATTGCCAAAAATAATAATAATAATAATTAAACACCTAGGAATATAGCTATTTAGGGAAGTGAAACATCTATACAAGGAGAACATCAAGCCACTGCTTGAAGAAATCAGAGATGACACAGACAAATAGAAAAACATTCCATGTTCATGGACAGGAAGAACCAATATCATTAAAATGGCCATACTACCTAAAGACATTTATAGATTCAATGCTATCCACATTAAACTACCGTTAAGATTCTTTACAGAATAACAACAAAAAAAACTTTTCTAAAATTCATATGGGAAAATAACCTGAATAGGCAAGGCAATCCTAAGCAAAAAGAACAAAGCTGTAGGCATCTCAATATCCAGCTTCAAACTATACTGCAGGGCTACAGTAACCAAAACAGCGTGGTAGTGGTACAAAAATAGGCACATAGACCAATGAAACAGAATGGAGAACTCAGAAATAACACCAAACATCTACAACCATCTGATGTTTGACAAACCTGAAAAATACAAGTAATGGGGAAAGGATTCACTGTTTAATAAATAGTGTTGGAAGAAATGGCTAGCCCATGCATAAAATTGAAATTGGACCCCTTCCTTACATCTTATACAAAAATTATCTCAAGATGGATTCAGTATTTAAATGTAAGACCTCATACTATAAAAATCTTAGAAGAAAATTTAGGAAATACCCTTCTCAACATCAGCCTTTACAAAGAATTTTCGTTAAGTGAAGTAAGAAAAGGCACAGAAAGAAAAATATCACACGTTCTTACTTATCTGTGGGAGCTAAAAATTTAAAAAGTGGAACTCATGGATATAGAGAGTAGAAGGATGGTTACCAGAGGCTGGGAAGGGTAGGCAAGGGTGCAGGGCAGTTAGTTTGAGGGAAGGAAAAGGATGATTAATGGGTACAAAAAATAGTTGGAAAAAATAAATGAAGCCTCGTTTTTGCTAGCATAATGGGGTACCTACAGTAAAAAGTGATTTAATTGTTCACTTTAAAATAACTAAAAGGATATAATTAGATTGTTTGAAACATAAAGGATAAACGCTTGAGTTGATGGATGTCCTATTTTCCCTGATGTGATTAGTACACATTGGATGCTTGCATTAAAATATCTCATGTAACTTCTAAATATGTACACTTTTTATGTACCCACAAAAATTAAAAATTAAAACAAAACAAAACAAAATTTAGCTAAGTTCCTGGAAGCAATTGCAACAAAAACAAAAATTGACAAGTTAGACCTAAACTAAAGAGTTTCTGCACAGCATAAGAAACTATAAACAAACTAAGCAGAGAACCTACAGAATGGGAGAATATCTTCACAAACTATGCATCCAACAAAGTCTACTATCTAGAATCTATAAGGAACTTAAACAAATTGAGAAGCACAAAACAAAACAAAACAAAAAACATTAAAAATTTGTAGAAGACATGAACAGACACTTCTCAGAAGACATACATATGGCCAACAAGCATATCAAAAAATGCTCATCATCACTAATTATCAGAGAAATACAAATAAAAAACCATAATGAGATACCATCTCATACAAGTACAAATAGCTATTATTAAATATTCAAAAAAATTCATGAGGCTTTGGAGAAAAGGGAATGCTTATATACTGCTGGTAGGAATGTAAATTTGTTTAAGTACTATGGAAAGCACTTTGGAGAGTTCCTAAAGAATTTAAAACAGAGCTACCATTTGACACTGGAATCTCATTACTAGGTATATACCCAAAGGAAAATAGGTCATTATACCAAAAAGACACATGCAGTAATATAGTCATTGGTGCATCATCCACAAGAGCAAAGACATGGCATCAACCTAGGTGCCCATCAAGAGTAGATTTGATAAACAAAATGTGGTATGTATACACCATGGAATACTAAAAATAAATCATGGAATAATGTCCATTACAGTAACATGGATGGAGCTGGAGGTCATAATCCTAAGTGAATTAACATAGTAACAGAAAACCAAATACTATATATTCTCACTTATAAGTGGAAGCTACACTTTGAACACACATGGACATAAATATAGGAAGAGTAGACTCTGCACAAAGCTATGTATTAGGTACTATGCTCATTATCTGTGGTTGATATACTCATGTAACAAACCTTCACATGTATCCCCTGTATCTAAAATACAAGTTGAAATTTTAGAAAAGCAACTTAGCACCTTCCCCCTTTGTTTTCCTCTCTTTCTGTGTAATCTCTGCACCTGCTGGCTCCCCTTCCCCTCCTGCCACAAGTGGAATCAGCCCTAAGCCCTCACTAGAAGCAGATTCTTGATTTACGTTCCTTATTCAGCCTGCAGAACCATGAGTCAAATAAACCTCTTTCCAACCTCAGACACGCCTTTGAAGCAACACTAAATGAACCAAGACATGAGGCTGCAAGTCTGCCTTCCAGAAGCAAGAATGATGTGTCTACTGCCAGGTTACTGCAGAGGCAGAACTTTCCTTGGACCATGGCTGAGTGGGGCTGAAGGTAGTTCACAGAGCTGCTTCAGGATCAGCAACGGGACAAAGGTTGACAGATCTGCCTCTGAGGGCATGGATGATTATATTTCCCAACAGGTCCCTGGGTACACACGACTGTTACAGTATTGTGACTTGAATGAGATGGAGCCAGGATGCACAGCCGCTTCAAGTTCTGCAGTGAGTTTCAGGATGGAGTATCTGCCTCCGGGGGCACAGGTGGGAGTTTCTCCCAGCATGCCCTTAGGCAGGCAGGACTGCTCTCGGGCCACAGCTAAAAGGGGTTGTAGCAAAGATGCAAGGGCATTTTAGAGTCCATTGCTGGAACTGAGTTCAGTGGGCCTGTCGCCTGAGGCATGAGTGGGCATGACTCCCCCTAGTCTCTTAATAGATAGTTCTAGTGGCAAAACAAAGGTCAAATGAGGTTGTAGGTGAGTGTGTAAGGGGAAATGTTATTTTCTATCTGTAGATAGAACCTTGGTTGGTGAGTCTAGTACCTGGATGTGGGCCTGCCCCCTCAAAACTGCCCTCCTCAGTCTTCAGTTCTGCCATTATTTTGCAACCACCTACATGGATCCCAAAGCACCCCAAAAGGTGCATTTTTCTGTGGCTGGCTGCCAACTTATTGTAGAAAGATACAAATAGGGGACATCCTATTCTGCCATCTTGCTGATGTCACCCTTCACACTACTTGAAATTTAATATAATCTTAATAATCATTTATTACTGTGGGTGAAGGATGTGAACAGACACTTCTCAAAAGAAGACATTTATGCAGCCAACAGACATATGAAAAAATGCTCATCATCACTGGTCATTGGAGAAATGCAAATCAAAACCAGAGTGAGATATCATCTCATGCCAGTTAGAATGGCGATCAGTAAAAAGTCAGGAAACAACAGATGCGGGAGAGGATGTGGAGAAATAAGAACACTTTTACATTGTTGGTGTGAGTGTAAATTAGTTCAACCATCGTGGGAGACAGTGTGATGATTCCTCAATGATCTAGAACCAGAAATAACGTTTGATTCATTTATATACCCGAAGGATTATAAATCATTCTATTATAAAGATAACATGCACACATATGTTTATTGCAGCACTATTCACAATAGCAAAGACTTGGAACCAACCTAAATGCCCATCAATGATAG
The DNA here is from genome assembly GCF_000951045.1 of Mandrillus leucophaeus. Lineage (NCBI taxonomy): Eukaryota > Metazoa > Chordata > Mammalia > Primates > Cercopithecidae > Mandrillus > Mandrillus leucophaeus. Next base: position 2,337,728 of record NW_012106598.1, read on the forward strand.
ACTGGATAAAGAAAACGTGGCACATATAAACCATAGAATACTATGCAGCCATAAGAAAGGATGATTTCATGTCCTTTGCAGGGACATGGATGAAGCTGGAAACCATCATTCTCAGCAAACTAACACAGGAAAAGAAAACCAAACACCACACGCTCTCACTCATAAGTGGGAGTCGAACAATGAGAACACATGGACACAGGGAGGGGAACATCACACACTGGGGTGTGTCAGGGGGTGGGGGACCTAGGGGAGGGATAGCATTAGGAGAAACACCTAATGTAGGTGACGGGTTGATGGGTGCAGCAAACCACCATGGCACGTGTATACATATGTAACAAACCTGCACATTCTGCACATGTATCCCAGAACTTAAAGCATAATAACAAATAATAATAATAATAATTTATTACTATTACTTCTCCAAAATGCCTGTGGACAATTGTGTCAGCTCTGGAAAAGATCTTGGATTAACTGGCTAGTCAGCCAAAGTTAACCTTGATAGTGTGATTTTGGGTAAATTTCTTACCCTCTCTAGGATTGAGATTCTCCATCTGTAGATGAAGGAATTAGTACTAGATAATCTTGAAGGTCCTTTCTCAACCTTGACATTCTATAATTACTTCTTAGGTAGTACCAACTCTTCAGTATAATCTTACCCTTCAACATGTAACAAACCACTGCCTTCTTTAAACCATTAACCACTTAATTATTTTACCCTGTGTGTGACCAAACTAGCTTCTTGAGAAGTGATGAAAATCCTGCCTTAGTTTTCAGGATAGTCAATCAAGGCACAGTAATCTGCAATTCTATGCCCAAACTACCTAATAACCTAGTGGCTGATCTCAATACACAATACAGAATTTAAGTGTTTATCCTATGTTTTTTTCTATTTGTTGGAATTACCAGAAATCCTGGGAAAACAAAAAGGGCACAGGAAGTGGAGTCAGGAGTTCAGAGTTCTAGCTCCAACTCAGCGGTTGATCAACTGTTTGTTTTTGGGGAAGTCACTTGTCATTTACCTTTTCTGAGTCGCAAACTGCAGGTCTGTAAAGAGAAAGAGATAGTCTGTAATCATTCTCTGTGTCTATTAGGCTCTAGTTCATAGTGGATCACTGGTTTGGGTTAATTGCCCAAGGTATTCCTGAGTGAGGCAACAGACTACTCAGTGTAAGAGAAAAAGATTTGAGAGGTGGTGCTCAGACTGGGCTGAGTCATGTTTTGCTTTCCTCTTAAACATCTTGTTGTTACTTTATGAGGCCATGTTAAAGGAAAGATCTGATGTTGAAGAGGGAAGGTAGAGGTTTACTTGGGGGAACAGTATCAATCAGGGTGCTATATAGAAAACAGAAAGTACTCTATGTGCTTCAAGAGAAAGAGAGTTAATAATTTAATACCAGAAACTGAGTGCATACAACTTCATTGGAAAGTCTGGAGGATCAGAAGGCATGAGGCCTCCAACAGAATTTTAGCCTCAAGAAAACACCAGTTTCTGACTAAAGAAAGTGTGCTGTCTCGATTACCCTGTTGCTAACATCACAGCTGCCACATGCCCATGGAGGTTGTGCCTAGATAGTGGAATATGCAATCAAGCTGCTCTGAAGAGACTCATGCCAGGCCAGATCCTGAAATCAATCTGCATTGTTGCAAAAAGGTGGCCTCTACCTCTCTCTCTTCCACCATGCATGTTTTGCATGAATACATCTGATTGGTAGATTCCAATTCATTTATTGAACCAATTTATTTCAGGTAATATAGGAAATATAGATTTATAATTCCAACTTGCATCAGTTAAGTATTGCCACAATGATGCTACCTGAAAAAGCACCCCAAAAATCAGTAAGTCGAAACAGCAAATTTTTAATGGATTTGTGATTCAGCTGATTTAGGCTATGCTGGGCTAGGTGCCTCTATTTCAAGTTGTGCTTATGGCAGAGCTACGATTCTCATTCATGCATATTTCAAGTGTGTTTTGGTTGGTGCTTTGGCTGAAAAGGCAACAACTATTCAGGGAAAGTTCTTTTCATGGTGAAGGCAGAAGTATAATAGAGAAACCTGAAACATGTAAGGAATTGAAAGACCCAGAATTATAGCTGGCATACTGTCACATCCTCCAACATTCTATTTTTGGACAATCATTCACAAGTTGAATGCCGAAGGGCTAGGAATAACTAGGTTGGACCGTATAAAATTGCTTATATTTTACCATTTTTAAGTAATTGTTTTTACAGATACCATAACTTCATATAGTTTAACCTAACGTACTCTGTCTACAATAAGGGCCTAACAAGAGTTTGGATGCATACAGAAGTGAAGAATTGGGGCCAGTCATTCAAACTATCACATAAGTGCTCTAGTTAGAAGTAAGAAATGGAGGTTAGTTGAGTTAATCCCTAGCATATGGCTCAGTCTGTCCCTTTGTCTGCTTCAATATCCACACATACCCGTCTACCTCTACATAAACTTCCAAGTGACAATAACAGCAACAACGACATGCTTCCTCCTAACAAAGAAATTAAACAAGAGCTTTGGGACTGTAACTACACACAAAGATGTCCTACCTCTGTAACCCCTCTTCTTGAAAAGAGAATTGCCTCTCCACATCCTGAGTGCCAAGAATGGCATGATGAAGACAAGGATGCCCATTTGGAATCCCAGTCAGAAGGCATATCTTTCTGGAGTCTGCCTTGTCACCCAAATTGGCAGGAGAGTCTTGGTAACACTGTGCCCTGGCCTCAAGATCAGCTTCAACTCAGCCTTCCCCAGAGGGTTCCAAGTTTGCCAGCAGTGACCTGAGCCTTTACTGGGAATGGAGGAAGATGAATATGGCAAGGGTGGACAATGTTCAAACCCCTACCCAATTTATTTCTGATTCATTCACATTCAAAATGATTTACTTCAAAACACTGAGCAGTTAAGCCCTTTCAAACTATCCCCTTCACATTTCCAAATTGATGCCATGGAAAAAATACTCACAATGGGGTCCGAAAAATCAAGGCTTCACACCAGATTTGGTCACTAACTTTATGTGTGACCCCAGGAAAGTAAGTTTTCTTCTTGGGGTCTCAGTTTCCCCATCAGGCAGTAGAGGCCACATGAGTCTGCTGAAGATGCTTGCAGAGAACCATACCTTTTATTAGAATGCAAAGATAATAAAACTATCACATGTATAGAACTTTAAAGTTCCTAAAATGCAATTTTGTAGTTTATTTATTTCATAGACATTACTTGAGTATCTACTGTGTTCTAAGTCCTGGAAATTCAGATATAAAAGGAAGTTTTACCCTTTGGGAACTTACATATTCTTAACCAACTTCATGATGCAGGCGTAATTATTACCATTTTACAAAAGAAAAAACATAGACTCAGAGAATTGAAGTGATTTGCTACAAGACAAACATCAAGGAAGTAGTAAAATTCTAGGTCTGACAGTAAACCTGTGTATCTCTCTGTCTCTCACAGTGACCAACTGGAAAGCACTAACTCCTCTTTAATGTCTTCTTTTTACTACCCTGCAAAGCTACAGACCAGCAGGCGATGTTGGAATAAAACACTGAATTGTCATTCAACAATATTTAGTCTCCTCTTCTTTCTGGGGATGGTAGAATTACACTACCCCTCTCACTTAGAGCTATGTGACTTGATTGGGCCATTACTTTTTTGGACGGAAGTCACAAGCATCAATTTTGGACAGATTGCTTTTTTAAAGCTGGTATGCAATCTTCCTTGTCCCCCTTTCCCTCTGCAACACTAACTGGGTCTCAGAGTGAGACTTACAATTCAAGGAGCAGAGTCTCAGTTGACCCATAGTGGACATAAAGTCTGAGCAATAAATAAACCTCTGTCATCAAATGTCATTGAGGTTTGGTGATTGTTACTACATAAAACTCTAATATATTACTTGGCTTGAGGACTACCAAACAGTTTTGCTGAAATTTTCTTAGATGGTACAACAGTCTAGGACATCCCACCTAACCTTCTCTCCTTTTCTTCTTCACTTGGGGTCAAACTTGCATCATGGTTTGACAGCTTTCCTGGTTTTACCCAGCTCCATTCTATTTTTTAATCACACGACATCTCCCTTAATAAAATCTTTGCACATTTAACCTCATCTTGGTGTCTGCTTCTTAGAAGACCTTTATTAACACAGCTAAATTTTAGGCAGAAGCTTTCTACAGTCTTCAAAGTACAATGGACTCAAGGAGGATATGGGGAACATGGAAGAATCTTCTTTAGTGGCCATACTGATCCAATCTTACAGAACCATCCCAAAGTGGCATGTCACATGGTTTACAGTGACCTGGTGGTATCCTGGGTCTGTGAATCAGATTCCTAGAGCAGCTGACATATCCAAGTTTATGTGAAAGTAGGAAAAGCATGTAAGTTCTAGACTTAGAAAATATCATTTCACACCAAATGGAAATGACTCTTATTGTTCCCTTTGCTTGCAAAAATAAATTGAGAATTGCTTGGAAAGAGAAACACACATTTATGCACTTGAGGCCGTGCTAATCCCTTAGATTCAGTGGTCATGGGCAGTTTGGTGGCTGAGAAATGACAGGAAGATTCTCTTCCAAGTCCCTTCTCCAAAGCATCATCCCACTTCCATAGGGTTGAGATAGCAGCTGTCCAAACTTCTAACTGGAGTACTAAAACCCGTCCTATAACTCTAGCCTCATTCTTACTATTCCTCTTTACATCCCTTCCATCCAAGCCACAGTAGACGTTTCCCCATCTCTCCAGAACTCTTTGGGGATTTTCATAGCCTTATCTGCTCACATTCTTCCTGACCATTTGAATGCCCTTTTCCATCTTCTACCACCTGTAGAGTGTCTACTCATTCTTTAAGGCTCAGTGGAAATAAACTTCCTTCCATGAATTTGCACCAATTCATGATATGTTTCTTGAGCACCTATCATGTGCCAACTCCTGTTTTAGTTGTTTTGGGTGATACTAAAATAAATTAGACTCAGTCCCTGCCCTCAAAGTGTTGGACATTTAGTTAGGCATATAGGCATGTAAATAGCCAGCTGTAGAAGCAGCAGTGGAGAAATAATAATGATAATGATAATGATGGCTAGCAATAATTGGATACATATTACACTGTGCTAAATTTTTTAACCTAATTAGCTCATTTAATTCTTGTAACAGTACTGTAAGCTAGGCATTGTTTTTAGCCTCGTATTATAGATTAGGTAGCTAAAACTCTGATACCATCAGTCAATTGTCTAAAGTCACATGGCTAGAAAGTGACAGGGCTAGCTTTTTTTCCTGTCTGCCTGACTCTAAAGCCCCTGGTCTGGAACTCCATTCAGTTCTCTTTTTCACTAAGTCACACTGTAAATTCAGGAAAAAATAAAATAAAGGTACTACAGAAATATAAACAATATGATAGAGAAACATCTATGTAATAGTGCTTAGTTTTGAAGTGGTATGAAAAGAAGGCTGATACAGATAGAGGGGGTTTCTGAGAAGAGGTGGAATTTTAGCTAGCCTTTAGTGGTTTCAAAGAATTTATGCATAAAAGAATGGGCTGGGGTTTTGAAATGTATGTGTGTGTGTGTACTAGTGTTTGTTTGAGTATATGTGCATGCATGTGTATTTCCATGTCTGTGCATGTGTGTTGGAGGAAAATGTAAGGGCACAAAGGAGAAAAAAGAAAATTTCAGACTGAGAAAACAGCATGCATAAAGACCTAGAATAGGAAATGGCATGACTTTGTTCAAGTGATAGCACAAAGTCCCATGCAGCTAGATGAAAAGCTGTGGAAAGTGAGACTGGGATAGGTGATCAGGAAGATACAAACCACTGAGGACAAAGAATGGGATGCTCAGGCTTCAGACTTTTTTATGTAGGTGATAAAAACTGTTGAAGAGGATAGGAGTTGAGATGTGTACTGACCTTTGGCAATTTTTCCAAAACAAAATGAAGTCACACCTTGAAGTAACTATTCCCCTTATGCCATGTGGTAGAAGAATCATGTTTATCAAATGTTTCCCAAGCAAGACAAGGAGTTTCTAAGGGCTTGTACAATTTGACTATAATATAGTCATACCCATATCTGTAACTCTCCACCTTTTCTCAGAGTCCTGTGCAGAATAGGATTTTGGTGAATGCTTAATGAATTGCATTATTTACTCAGGTGAGCAGACCCTCCCTGGAGGATGGCAGGGCCCAGAGAAAATCTTACAGCCTCCCACATTAACATTTTTATCCCTGAAATCAGGCTACAGTAGTTATCAGTGTGGTTCTCATCAATGGCACGTAGAGCATAGCAGGATAGAGGAGGACGCTGTGTGTCACATATCAGAGATAATCCTAGGAGGCTGGCAGGAGGCATTGCCTGCAGAAAATCGTTGCTGATAACTTTCAGATCTGTCTTCAGCCCTCACCTATTTCCAGCAACTCTAAATGGTGTGACCACAGTCACACAGTTAGGAATTGACAGAGCTTAGACTTAAATCAATGTTACCTGATTCTAAACAATGTTATTTTGACTAGATCACTGGGTAGTTTTTTAATGGAAATGCCAACATGGAGATGAAGGGGAGGAGGAGAGAAAGGTTAGGAGTGTGGAGTTATTTTGCTCTGAGGGTTCAATGACTGAAGGAGAAAGAGATTGTGACAGAGGAGGAATCAGGGAGGGGAAGAAGAAATTAATGCTATAGAATATTTAGTCAGGATCTGAAGTTGTAGTCCCAATCCTGCCACTGGCTCACAGTATGATGACCTGTGACTGAGGTCACTGAGGTCCTTAGTCTCAGTTTCCTCAACTGTAAATTACAGACCTCTACATCATAATCATGTTGGGAAGATGAAATGAAATGAAGTTGGGAAAGTGATTTAAAGGCTGCAAAGCACTCTGTCAATATGAATGTCTCATTATTACTAAGCAACTATTCTTCTGCCAGTTTCTGGATGGAAAGCTTGGGTATAATTAAGTGGTAAGATAAAGAGAGGAAAACAAGGGAACAATAATGTAGAAAACCTGATGGACTCAGTCACAAAGAAATATTTGTTCATGAGGAATGCTGTTTCCTAGGATGTGCATGAAGTAATCATGTTCTTAACCACCCAGGCTCCAAAAAGGGTAAGATGCAGTAGATCTGTCATACTCCCAGGCAGCAGCAAGGGGCCTTGTCTACAACTTTGGACTTTTATGCATTCTTAGGATCCATTGTTATAATTATAAAGACAGAAAAAGCAGTGATATTTAGGTATTTGAGGAAAGAGTACCTACCTTGGTTAGTTTCTTCCCTATAGACCACATAGTTCTTCTTCCTTTTCGGCAGCCTTATCTCCAATCACAATCACCTTCCTGTGGAATTCAAGTTTCTCTTTATGAACTGATTGTGATCTTTCTCCACGTGTGGGAGCTTGGAACCAGGGAAGAAGCCAGAGGCTGCATGCGAAAGCACCATTCTGACACTCTGCCCTCTTCTGATATGTCACTCATCATTGAAATAGAAATCTTAAAACTTTGGAGATTCATGATAGCTTCAGAAAGATCTTTTCAACATGTTATCCAACTCCATTTTACAATATAGGCACTAAGTCCCAAAGAGGCAAAGGGGCTATCCAAAGATGACATAGTGTGTCAGTAGCAGAGCTGGGTGAGACTTGCATGTAGATCTTGTAAAGGAGTTGTACGCAGTGATCCTTAATGACTGTTCCACTTTTAGCCTTTCCAATTTTAAGCAAATATTAGCTCCTTAAGGGCAGTAAAACTGTTTTATTCATCACTCTATCTCCAATGCCCAGGTCACTGCCTGGTATAAAATAGGTGTTCAATAGATATTGATTGAATTAGTATCTTCTTTAAAAAAGGAAGTGAATGTTTTTTCACTCTGCAATCTCAGCCTTGATTTGAAGTGGTATGTCATAGAGTGGGTCTATCATAGAGACTGACACATAGTAGTTACTTCATGAATGTTATTTTCCATTATTTTCTTTTTGAGTTGCATAACTGGTGCTCAGTACCAGTCAGTTTTGTTGCGAGTACTTGAGAACACAAGGCCAGATATTTTGGTGACTCCTATTAATGATAACAGAGTAAGAAGGCCAGGAGGTTAGAAGTTCATCTATTCTGATTTTCTTCTACCAATTTCCATTGTATATCTAAATAAATTGTTAAATATGAAGTCATTACAATTCTAATCTTCTGTGTCATTGCTTCTTGAAGTAGCTTATTTTATGCTTAGATACATTTGGGTTTTGGCATTATCCGTTATGCTGAGCTGAAATGTGACTCCCTCTGGCCTTTACCCACAGTCCTAACTCTCCCCCACCCCATCCCCAAACTACATCTGTTCTCTATGTCTTATAACAACCCTTCTGAAGTCTGAGAAGGTATACCACATCCCCCCTGCTTGAGTCATCTCTGTTCCAGGATAAAATCTCCAGCAAATTCAGCAATAAATTAAATTTTAACTGAATTTTATGCCAAGCGTTTTACACTGGATTGACCTATTATGGAAGACCTCCAAAAGCTCAGTTCAGAAAGACAGTCAGTAACAAAATTGCTAAACTGACTGTTTTGTGTCATGCTGTTCAATGGAGAGAGATGTTAAAGTGGATCAGTGTTGAAAGAACCACTGTCTTGAGAATACAGCACCACTATTAGGCTATGGTTTTGTCCTGACTGCACAAGTATAAAATTTTGGTGGGGTGAATTTAGAGAGAAAAGATCAAATAAGCTATTTGACTTAATTCAACCAACAGCCTAATTGCAGAATGACTCAATGAACAAAGAAACAAAATAATCAGTGATAAATTTGGTTCATTCAGTCCATTTATTTAACACTTATGTCTACATTCCTTCATTCAATCACTCAACAAATATCTGCTCAAAACCTACTATGAGTCAGTTCCTGGGCTGACTTTAGGTACACAACAGAGAACAGAACAGACATGATCCTTGCCTTTCATGTAACATACAATCTGGTAGGGAAAACAGGAATTAAACAGAGATATAAATATACAATTATATATTATCTAAAATAGTGTGAAAACATGCAGGTTTTTATAAGAAAATAATAATAAAGCACCACCTTTATATTGAGTTACTCTGAGCTCTCTGAACCAGCAATGTTTAAGCCAAGGCTCAAATAATGAGATATGGTTAGATTTACAAAGTGTTAAAGGAGGTGCACTACAGATAAGAGAGAACAGCATGTGTCAAAGTTCTGAGGAAGGGGGTAATTTTGTTTCCAAGGTGTAGCTTGAGATTTGGGAGCAAAGGGAGAGGTATTATGAGATGAGATATTAGGTAGGGGCCAAACTATGCAAAGACCTGTAAGCCATATTCTAAATTTTGAATTTTATTCTTGGTGAAATGGAAAGCTGCTGGAGCATTCTAAGTAGGGGAATAACATGTTCTATTTTACAGTATGTTCTCTAATGGCCATGGGGTAGAGAAATGGACTGTAGGGAGAAGATGGGGAAGAAGGGAGACCAGAGAAAAACTGGATACAGGGATGAAGAATGTGCAGATGCTATTTTAGGTGAGAGATGATGAAGTTTTGGACCAAGGCAGTGTCCTTGGATATGAAGAGATGTAAATGTATTAAAGAGCTATTATGGGGGTTTAACTTTTCCTGAATTACCTCTTCTAAACTGAGAGGTGCCATGTTCTTTTACTAGGGAGATTTCCAGATGTTTATTTCCAGCCCCCAATTCTCTTCTGCTCTCTATACCAATATCTATTTGCCTTGGAAATCTTCCTAATATTATCTTTCAAGCAGCTCCACCTCTGTAGATTCATAAACAACTGCATCTTTTATTGTAGATATGCTCCTCTCCCAGTGTTCCCATACCTCCATCTCTTCAACCCAGAAACCTAGGAGTCTATTTAGACTCCTCTTTCTATCATCGAAAACAGTACATTCAATTACTAAGTGATAGGCATTACCTAAATGCCTGACTCTGTGCTAGGCACTATGGGATCTATAAAGATATTCAAGGCAACATAGTCTAGAAAATCAGTTGCCACCAAAACAAACCAGAAACTCAATGTAAATTAAAAAGGCGAACATTTTTGGGTCATCAAGAAGACAAACAACTGAATGACAGATAGTCACTCCTTTTCTACCGTCTTCCTATTTGCCATTTACCTAGTTGTTTAGGAGTTTGTTAGCCCATTCACAGAACAAATATCTCAGTAAAATTCCCTCAGCTCCTTTCTCCAAATCTCCATGAAAACAGAAATCTCCCCCAAGAAATTTTTTTCAGCCAATGTCACTCCTAATCCTTTGATCAGACAGATCATTGGCACTCTCGTCTCCGGAAAAGTGACAGGCTGAAGAAACAAAAATATCATTAGCTCAAAAGTGGCACAGATAGAACCAGCAGCTCAGTGTGAGAATGCTCCACAGTCATGTGCTAATAGAGGTAATTTCATTGCATTGAGTTCAGCTATCTCACCTCCAGAATAACACTGTAATTTAAAGCTGGGCTGGTTACTTTGCACCTCCATAAAATACATCAGACTATTTCCTGCTAGTTGTTACAGGAAAAGTAATGCTGAGACCAAATGGCTAACAGAGACCAAGTACCATCTCTGTGCTGGTCTCTAGGATTTACCCTACAAGAATTTGCTATCTTAGGCAGAAGACATAATAAACTCAGATCAAAGGAGTCTGGTGTACATTCTGTGACAGAGATACCAAATACTTCAGGAGTCTCAAAATTACAGAAGCAACATCTGTAAAATTGAGAAGAATTATTAGTGATGACTCAGCACAACATCATAATGTACAGACAAATAAATGGAGGTCCTGAGAGTGTAAGGGAGTTTTGAAAGCTCATACAGTTAATGACAGAGCCTGAAAAATAAGCCACCTTTCTTGACTTCTGGGCCTGGACTTCCTCTACACTAAAGGAAGTTATTCCAGAGAAGTTCATATCTGTGTTAGAATTGAAGGACATATATTTATTCAGGAATAAATCAAAGAAAGAAGGACATTCCAGGCAGCAGGAATGTCATTTGTAGTAGACACTTTCAATGCCCCATTCATGTCCCCTTGGCCCTTACAATTCTAGTACTACAGACCAATATCCCTTATGAATATTGATGCAAAATTCCTCAACAAAATCCTTGCAAACTAAAGTCAGCATAATATTAAAAGGATTATTTACCATGACTAAGTGGGATTTATTCCTGGAATGCAAACTTCCAACATACGAAAAATCAATTAGTGTACAAATGGCCAATAAGCATGTAAAAGTTACTCAACGTCACAATAATTAGGAAAATACAAATCAAAACCACGACAAAATACCACTTCATATGCTTTATGATTGTTATATCAAAAAAAACCCAGAAAATAACATGTATTGATAAGAATGAGAAAATTGGAATCCTATGTATTGCTGATGAGAATGAAAAATGGTGTGGCTGCAAGGAAAACAGTATGGTAGTTCCTCAAAAACATAATATAAAATGACCATATGATTTAGCATTTGTACTTCTAAGTATATGCCAAAATAATTCACAGTTGATACTCTAGCAGATACTTGTAAATCAAGGTTCATAAAAGCATTATTCATAATAGCTAAAAGATGTAAACAACCCAAATGGATAAACAAAATGTGGTATATACATAAAATGGATTATACAATGTTTAAAGGAATTGAAATACTGATATGTGGTACAACATGGATGAACCCTGAAGACATTATGTTAAGTGAAATAAGCCAGACACAAAAGGACTGATATTGTATCATTCCACTTATAATGAGATACATTGAATAGTCAAATTCATAGAGATAGAAAGTAGAAATGTTTCCAGGGCCTGGTGGGAATGGAAAATATGTGACCTTCACAGGCAGCTTTCATGCAGGAAGTTCAGATTCAGATCAATGTATTCACAATTGGTTTATGCTCTTGACTTCTTGCCAATAATCTCTAGTGCCAACTGGCTCCACGCCATTCTACTGGGTACTGAACATTTAGAGTTTGCTGCAACTCCACCCATAATGTCAGGTCTGGGCTTTTGGTTCAGGTTAACAAAAGGACAAAGATAATCATTCTTTGGCTTCAGGAAATAGAAGGAAAACTGCCCACAAAAAGCCCTCAAGATAAAGACATTAGTTGAATTGCCACAATGTCAACACTATCTAATTTGTGCCATCAAATCTACTATAATAATTGGGAAAAACTCAGAAAGAGTCGATCATATTATATGACTGAACTAACCACTTTTAAAGAGAAATTGGCTATTTTGGCTTAAATGACATATTACATTACTGAATTGGATGATTGTTTTACTCAGTTGAATTGTCATTTAGATTAATTGGCTCATTGGTTTATTAAATTGGCTAATTGGTCAGTTTTCCTGTAGAACTAATCTTTTCTTTAACCAAATTTGATGACTATTTGGCTAAATTGTCAGCCAGTTTAGTGCAAGTGACTGTTGTACTAGTCAGGAATAGATATGAAGTTGAGTCAAGTAGTGTTTTTGGACACCTCCTCATGTGTAAGTAACTTTGAGCTTTTTGGCTTGAGTTGGCCACAGATAAAATCTCAATTATTGAACACTTTCAAGCACCAACTCTCTTTAGGTGCTGTTCATGGGACTCTTATGTGGAAGCCAGATAGAAGGAAAAAAAAAGATTTGTGATTCCAAATGACCCTACTTCCAACAGGAATGCACGCACATTCAAAGGAGTCAGGTGATGAATATGCTAGTCAGAGGTATACTTGAAGCTTCTGTTTATTTGTGTAGAGTGAAAACACACAAATCCCTTCCGGGATATTTATTATTGTGGGAACATACAGGATGTGCAAATTTTTCAGTTTGAGAATGCAGTTCTCCAGTCATGGGTCTGATTTTTTGAGAAATAGCACTGCCCCTCTACCATGTCCAGTCCTGGCCCTTTTATAAAACCTCTTTAATTTGTGGGACTTTATGCTTCCTTAAAGGGCCAGTGTGATGGGGATGAGGGCAGGCAGAAATAGGATCTCTGGTCAGCATCAAATAGCATTTTGTGCTTTGTTGCTTGTTTGCTATAGAAGATGCATTGTTTTGAATGTTGTCCCTGTCTGGCACCAACGGGCCCTGATGACTGACCCTCAGCTTTGAATCCCTGAATGATGATAAACATAGCCTTTAGCTCTGGGATGAAGTAGGCATCTTTGAGGGATGAGTTGTTTTATGTCTTCCATTCCCCAACCAGATAGCGTTTCCCATTCCCTCCCACAAGTAAGCAGTATGGGCACAATTTCAAATTTCTTCATGGTTCTGCTTCCAAGGCCCAGTATGTGCTCCTCAGCTGCCTGTGCACTTGGAAGGAACTCCATCTAGAGAAAGGAGTTGGTAAAAGTATATCCACAATGCCCTACCTTCAGGTACATCAGGTTGTATCAGCCATTTCAACTTACCCTTCTTAGTCCCTGTGGCAGCTTTATTTATACAAGTCCACCTCTCCTTCTTCTCTTCCTCCTCCTCAGTGGCAGTCAAAATGGTTCATGCATCACAATAAGGCTATGTGTGTTGGCACAGGCTAAGGTGGACCACACAATTGCCAACATCATTTAGATGGCTGGATAGAAAATATCCAACTACCACTCTGAAAATGGAAAGAAAGTATATATAATAAATCACATGCAGGGTAAGGTCATCTGAAAATTATGTGTTTTGACTCATTCTACTGCATTATTCAATTCAAATTATAATAATTTCTAAATATTATTCCCACTAATTATTCCATTAATCCAGACAGATTTCATTTTAAAGGAACATTTACTGGGCCCCTGATATTTGCAAAGTCTTATGCTGGGTACTGTGTGGTATAAAAGAAAATTTCTGTTCTCTATTCTTGAGGAGCAAACTCTTTCAAAGGCTAGAATTAAATTTAAATTGAGGAAAGAATCTGTGAACTTAATGAGTTAAAAACATAAAGATTTGTATGCTTAAACACATGCGTGCATATTCATACAAATACACCATAAATAAAGTTGACAAATGGGAGGAAGGAGGTATTTTTTTACTAAAAAATAAGTTGTTTATTTTCAAGATATTATGATATAAGACTAAGAAACAGATAGTACTCTGCTAATATGTACCTTGGCTATTATTTTATCAATACTATCAATTTTCAAATAATTTCCAAAACAACCAATACTCATCTTTCAATACATATTTTGAGAATAGTTCAAGGGAAACTCAAAAAGAGAGAAATTAAAATAAATCATGACCAAAGTGTTATATTCTTTTCCTGGACAGTGTAACCAGAATGATACCTCGATGTTATTGCTCTGAGAGAGGACAAAGACACTGAAAAGACAGCGAATGTCAAGCATAATCTACAGAACATTTGAGAGAAGTAAAAGAGTAACAGTTATTTTATTTCACATGTCCAGGGTGGATTTTATATATTAGAATCTTGGAAGTAGAGGGCAGATATTTACAAAAGCTTCCTAGTTGAACATGATGTTTCCCATAGACTCTTAGTGAAACCCTTATTTAAGCAACAGGCAATTGCTTTACATTTACTCCACTCATAGTACTTGTTACCATAAACAATATCAATACCATGCCTTGTAACATATACAAAGTTCTGATTTTTTTTTTTTTTCGAGCTGCAGTCTTGCTCTGTTAACCAAAGTGGAGTGCAGTGGTACAATCTCAGCTCACGGCAACCTCCACTTTCCAGTTTCAAGCAATTTTCCCGCCTCAGCCTCCTGAGTAGCTGGGATTACAGGCACTCACCACCATGTCCAGCTAATATTTGTATTTTTAGTAGAGACAAGATTTCACCATGTCGGCCAGACTGATCTCGAACTCCTGACCTCATGATCCACCTGCCTCAGCCTCCCAAAGTGCTGGGATTACAGGTGTGAGTCATCGTGCTTGACCCTCTGATCCTTTTTAAAGTTTTCTCTTTTTATTATTATTATTATTATTAATAATATTATTATTTTATTATACTTTAAGTTCCAGGGTACATGTGGATAACGTGCAGGTTTGTTACATATGTAGACTTGTGCCATGGTGGTGTGCTGCACCCGTCAACTCCTCAACACCCATCAACTCGTCATTTACATCAGGTATAACTCCCAATGCAATCCCTCCCCCCTCCCCACTCCCCATGAAAGGCCCCGGTGTGTAATGTTCCCCTTCCCGAGTCCAGGTGATCTCATTATTCATTTCCCACCTACAAGTGAGAACATGCGGTGTTTGGTTTTCTGTTCTTGCAATAGTTTACTGAGAATGATGGTTTCCAGCTGCATCCATGTCCCTACAAA
>NW_012106598.1:2358766-2368557 GCF_000951045.1 Mandrillus leucophaeus
TTGATGGACTGAAGCCTTCTTCTCTCATCTCGTCAAAATCATTCTCCGTCCAGCTTTGATCCATTGCTGGCGATGAGCTGCGTTCCTTTGGAGGGGGAGATGCACTCTTATTTTTTGAATTTCCAGCTTTTCTGCCCTGCATTTTCCCCCATCTTTGTGGTTTTATCTGCCTCTGGTCTTTGATGATGGTGACCTACTGATGCGGTTTTGGTGTGGATGTCCTTCCTGTTTGTTAGTTTTCCTTCTAACAGTTAGGACCCTCAGCTGTAGGTCTGTTAGAGATTGCTTGAGGTCCACTCCAGACCCTGTTTGCCTGGGTATCAGCAGCAGAGGCTCAGTTGAAAATGCAAAAATCACTCGTCTTCTGTCTCACTCACACTGGGAGCTGGAGACTGGAGCTGTTCCTATTCAGTCACCTTGGGCACACCCCCCTAAAGCTTCTTTTATAACAGCATTAATCCATTAATATAAAAGCAGCCCTCATTACTTAATCACTTCCTAAAAGGCCACACCTCTTAATACTGTCATATTAGGAATTAAGTTTCAACACATGAACCTTGGGTGGGACAAAACATTCAAACCACACCATCCCATAATAACCTGAGTCCCTGGAAATTTTGCTTTACTGTCTAGAAACAGGGGATATGCCCAGCTTGATAATGGAAGCTGAAAAATGCATTTGGCATTCTAAAGAATGCCTCAGAGTCCTTAATAGCAGAATATATCAAGCCGAAGAAAGAATTAGTGAGCTTGAAGACAGGCTAATTAAAAATACCCAATAAGAAAAGACAAGAGAATAAAGAACAAAAATAATGAAGCACAGCTATGAGATCTAGAAAATAGCCTCAAAAGTGCAAACCTATTGTTTATTAACATTAAAGAGGAGGTAGAATAGGGATAGAAAGTTTATTTAAAGAGGTAACAGAAAATTTCCCAAACCTAGAAAAAGATATCAAAATCGAAGCACAGTAAAATTATACAAAACCAAGCATATTTAATCCAAGGAACACTACCCCAACACACGTAATGGTCAAATTCCCAAAGGTAAAGTGATAAAGCATTCAAAAAGTTTCAAGAGAAAAGAAACAAAGAGCATACAATGGAGTTCCAATACGTGTAGCAGCAGACTTTTCAGTGAGAACTTTACAGGCCATATGAGAGTGACGTGACATATTTAAAGTACTGAAGAAAAAGAAATTACTCTACAATAGTATATCCAGCAAAATATTATTTATATATGAAAGAGAAATATTTTCCCAGACAAACAAAAGCTGAAGGGTTTTATCAACACCAAACGTGTCCTACAAGAAATGTTAAAGGGAGTACTTCAATCAGAAAGAAAGACATCAATGTGCAATAAATAATCACCTGAAAGTACAAAACTCACGGGTAGTTGTAAATACACGGTGTGTAAACTACTCTTATCCTAAGTAGAATGACTAAATGATGAACCAATTGAAAATAACTACAGATTTTCAAGACAAAGGCTATACTATAAAATATAAACGGATACAAAAGAAGGTCAAAAGTGGGGGTATAAAATTAAGGCATAGCATTTTTGTTAGTTTTCTATTTGTTTGTTTGTTTGTTTTTTTATGTAAGGTATTAAGTTGTTATTGGGTTAAAATAATGGGTTATAAGATAGTATTTGCAAGCCTCATGGTAACCTCCAACCAAAAAATATACAATGGGTACACAAAGAATAAAAAGCAAGAAACTAAATAATATAACCAGAGAAAGAAAAAACGAAGAGAAGACCATAAAAGAACCAGAAAACAAATAACAAAAAGGAAGGAGTGAATCCTTATTTATTAATAATAACTTTAAATGTAAATGGATTAAATTATCTAATCAAAATAAATAGCCTGTCTGAATGAAGAAAAACAAGACCCATCTATATATTGCCTACAAGAAAAATGCCTCATCTGTTAATGCACACATAGACCTAAAATAAAAGAATGGAAAAATATATTCCATGCTAATGGAAACCAGAAATGAGTAGGAGTCACTATATGTATATCAGAAAATCTATAGTTCAAACCTAAAACTATAAGGAGAAACAAAGTAGGTAACTGTATAGTAATACACTGGTCAATTCAGTAAGAGGATATAACAATTTTAAATACATATGCACCCAACATTGGAGCACTCAGATATATACAGTAAATATTATTAGAGATAAAGAGAGAGATAGACCCCAATATAATAATAAGTGGAGACTTCAACACCCCGCTTTCAGCATTGGACAAATCTTCCAAACTGAAAATCAGCAAAAAAAAAATCAGACTTAATCTGCACTGTAAACCAAATGTATCCAATAAATATTTACAGAACATTTCATCCAAGAGCTGTAGAATACACGTTCTTTTTCTCAGCACATGAACCATTCTAAAGGATAAACCATATGTTAGATCACAAAATGAGCCTTAAAACAAAAAAACTTGAATAATATCAAGCATCTTCTCTCACCACAATGAAATAAAAGTAGAAATTAATGACAAGATGAATTTGGGAAATTATTAAAATGCATAAAAATTAAATAATACATTTATTGTGGCACTATTCACAATAGAAAATACTTGGAGCCAACCAAAATATCCATCAGTGATAGATTGGATTAAGAAAATGTGGCCTATATAAACCATGGAATACTATGCAGCCATAAAAAAGGGTGAGTTCATGTCCTCTGCAGAGACATGGATGAAGCTGGAAACCATTATTCTCAGGAAACTATCACAAGGAGAGAAAACCAAACACTGCATCTTCTCACTCATAGGTGGGAATTGAACAATGAAAACACTTAGACACAGGGTGGGAAACATCACACACCCAGGCCTGTCTGGGGGTGGGGAACTTGGGAAGGAATAGCATTAGGAGAAATACCTAATGTAAATGACGAATTGATGGGTGCAGCAAACCAACATGGCACATGTATACCTATGTAATAAACCTGCACGTTGTGCACATGTACCCTAGATCTTAAAGCATAATAATAATAACAATAATAAATACGTTCCTGATTTACCAGTGGTTCAATAAAGAAATTTTAAAAATTTGAAAGAATTTATGAAACAAATAATAATGAAACACAACACACAGAAACCTATGGAATGCAGCAAAGACAGCACTAAGAGGGAAGTTTATAGCTGTAAGTACTCAAATTGGTAAAGAGAAAAAACTTTATGTAAACAATCTAACAATGTAACTTAAAGAATTAGAAAAAGCTAGAGCAAATCAAACCCAAAATTAGTCGAAGAAGAAAAATAATAAATATCAGAGCAGAAATAAACAAAGGCAGATTTATTAGAGAAAGTATAAAAATGCATTGCAAGTTTGCAACAGTCACCACAGCAGAGAAGTGGCTGTCTTCAAAGAGGCAAGGGGTGGAAGGAAGTTTTCTAAGGTTCTGCTGGAGGGGGCTACGTGCAAAATAAGATAGCTGTGCCTGTGGAACAAGTCATTGCGCTTGCAGGTTGTTTATGATTAGTGGTCTCTCAGGAAAATTGTTCATTGTCCTTCCCCATTGAGGTTCATACCCACCTGGGGGCCCTTCCTCATTGTTGTTTACTTATATTATCAGGACTCCACATTACCCCCGATCCCCAAGACAGAACAACAATGATAAATCTTTGGCATCGGAACAGAGGTCTCATCTTCCAGCTGCTTCCTGCTGGCATTGGGTGCAAAGTTGACCCTACCTGTGGTTGTTGGTCTTCCAGGAGACCCTGTGGGTTACTGTCCAAGACTGTGGGACTTATGATATTGGATCTTACTGAAGAAAGGTACTCATCAGGATTAGGGAGCATGTCAGGGTAAAACTGGTGCTCAGCTGAATCCAGGGGAAACTTGTAAGGGTAGCAGGCATCGCTGGAGAGAGACCAAAATATTGTTCACAGCATCATTTGAAGATGAAAATGCTGAATTAAAGAAGGCAAAGAAAATCTTTTGCTGCTTCACGCTTTTTCCTTATTCGAAGACTGTTTAGATCACCTGGAATTTGAACTCAATGAAAAAGTGTTTGAATTTAATTAGATGCACTATAGAAAACCAATTTTTGTGAGATTATTACACCCTAATTGCATACGACATTCCTCTCATAAATTTCTTTTCACGAGTTTTCTCATGAGTTGCCCAGACCATTTGAGACATATCTGGACTTTCTGATTTGTCCTAAACATCTTTTTCTTAAACAACCAGTCATTTTATTTTAGGACAAAAATTTACCATACAAGATTCTTTCTCATAAAATATTTTTCTTCATAACCTTCTTACGAAAAATACCTCTTTACCTTAATAACCTTCCTTATGTCTCTCTTACCTCCTGGTTTCTTTTATCTTGTTTTATATATAATATTTAAATAACCTTTGAATTAGACAAAAATTGTTTTTCTTTTGTAAAGTTAAACCTCTGAGTTATGACTATCTAGGTCGAAGTTATTGGTTAAAGATTTAGGTAGCTTTCCCAGGAAAAAAAACCAGGGCTACTGGTGGTAAAGATGAATTCAGAGGTTGGGTAAATATTATGCAGACACCATTTTGAAAATTATATTTTTGTTCCAAAGAGGCGTGGGGTATTTAGATGTTATCAGGAACCAGTGAGAGAATGGTAATTGGTCCCTTAAGTACTGTGAAAAGTTGTGATTTTTTTTCTTTTGGAGGGAGGGGTGCCACACTTTCCCATTGCCCAACAGGATTTGGAGGCAGGTTGCTTAGAGTAGGAGATTAATACAGAGTCACAATAAGTTATTTATTTAGCAAAAATGATAACTCCAAAATTTTGAAAAGGTAAAAATCCTTACTTGTTGATAGAAGAAAGACTCAGTTTTCCAAACAGGATGCAATAAAGCCATTATGAGGCCAACTGAATCTTTCTCCTTTCTCTCCCTTCCTTTTTCTGTCATTTATTTAAAAAGTAAACAGAATTTTTTAATTTTTTTAACATTACCCAAAAATCTGTTTATAAAGAAAGCCAAATTCCACCTTTGCATTACTGTACTGTTAATGGTAAACCTCATTGTTAATAAAATCTTATAAACATATCTATTAAATCTTTATTAGCTTGACCACAAGGTAAAATTTCAATAAACCTCTCATAACCCTTTGCAGTTTTCTGTTAATCAGCAAACTTATTCTGTAATAAATCCTTGTTATTCAGATATGTTGTTGCAGATTATAGCCCTGCATTAGTGTGCTTTTTTTTTTTTTTTTTTTTTTTGAGACGGAGTCTTGCTCTGTCGCCCAGGCTGGAGTGCAGTGGCCGGATCTCAGCTCACTGCAAGCTCCGCCTCCCGGGTTCACGCCATTCTCCGGCCTCAGCCTCCCGAGTAGCTGGGACTACAGGCGCCCGCCACCTCGCCCGGCTAGTTTTTTGTATTTCTTAATAGAGACGGGGTTTCACCGTGTTAGCCAGGATGGTCTCGATCTCCTGACCTCGTGATCCGCCCGTCTCGGCCTCCCAAAGTGTAGTGTGCTTTTATTTCAATATTCAACTTATGGAAAAACTAAATATTAGAAATCTTAGCCAACTTGCTTATACCCACAGAACTTTTTACAAGATCAACCCTTCACAAAGCCTTTTTAACCTGTTTAAACCTTCAGTTTTGTTCCATTACTTCTTTAGGTTAGGCCAATCCTTAAAACCCACTGAGCTAGATGAAATTACATTTCCTTTAACAAAAACCATATTCCCATGCCTTCTTATAACCTCTCACCAAAAGCACATTCTACTTTCCTTGTATACGGTCCATGTAGACTGTTTATCCAGTCTTCTCAAGTGCATGTTACAGTGTTAATTCTTAGCAACTTTTACTTTTAGTGACAAACCTGGTGAGCACCTTTAACCATGCATAAGATTGTAGAGCTTAGGACAAGGACAGAGCTTCAGATAAAGGCTGACACTTTCCAGCCTAGCCAGGTGACCAGGCTAACTCCATATGTCCTCAGGCCTTACCTAGAATGTAATGACTGTAAGACAGACAAATCGAACAATTATTAAAAGCCATAGAAGCAGTGTATGGCCTTAAAGAATCTGACAAATAGATTCTGACCTGTCTGATTTAGTTCAAATGTTTTAACTTTGAAAACGATTTTATTTTACTTTACCAATGATCTTCAAACTGTCTTTATTTTTTAAAAAGATTAGAGTCACATGACCAAAAAGGCATCTGCGCTTCTATTTTTCTGACAATATGTTATGTTTAAGTGCTTATTTTTCTTTAAGCCAATTATTTAGAGCTCTTTTATATAAACATTACACACACAACACATACAAATACACAGACAAAAAAGGAGAATCAAGTCAAAATTTCATAAACAATATCTCTGCACATACAGCCCAAATATCAGCTTAAATTAAGTCAATTTCTAACTACTGAGTTGTCAAAAATTATTTTAAAATCTTTCATTGCCAGATTTTAGCCTAGACAAATAGCTAATATTTCTGGTTGTCAAATCTTTTACTAAAGGTAACCTCCTATGTGAAATTAATAAGCGTTAACTCAGGGGATGACTTAACATGGGCACACAAGGTGTCTCCAAAGCGATGGTAAGTTATTTACAATATCTAGAATTGTCTCAAGTGTAAATCAGATAAAATAAAATTTCAAGACAGAAAATCAGAAGCTGTCCTTGGAAGGAAAACAAATCAATAAATGGAATAAGTGCAAATATTAAACTGCAAATGACTTACTTTCAAAGATAAGAATTAAACCCAGGTCACCCCTGTAAGAGGGTAAAGTCTTCTCACAATTAACCTACAGCACAACGTGACTGCTGGTGCCCTTTCCAGGAGTTTGGAGCACTATGAAGATTGCAAAGGATTTTAACTGCTTGAGAGAATTTTCCAAGACTAGCCATGCCATTATTATATATCCTTAATTTAACGTAAACTTTTCCTTTTAATAGTGTACTCAGTTCCAGTAGTAATTTAATCTAAAAGCCTGTTGAAGTCAGGATAGTAATTTTCCAGGTTTTTACTATGTAAGCAGTAGGTATTTCCAGAAAGAGGTAGAGGATGAATCTCCAAAATAGACAGCTTTTGAAATCAAAAGGGAAATTTATAACTTTACTTGCCACCTCCACAGTTTCCCTTTGCTTTGTTCTGTTGATGACAATGTTTGATTTGAAAGCCAGCTGGAGCAGAGTCCTCTTCACCTTAAGGCCATCAGGGGTGGAGATTCTGTCCAGGGGCCCTTCAGCCATCAGGGCAGTCCTGTTCCCAGTGGCTGAGTTTGTGGCAAAAAGGGAAAGCCATGTGGGACTTATTCTCACTTATCTCATTGGGGCAGTTTGTCTTTCAGTAGACTGGACTTCTGCACCAATAGCAGTTGCCTGAAGAAGTGTCCTTTGGGCAACCTGAAGGGAGCTAGGGGGTTTTAACGCAGCCGACAGTTGAGGTTACCTTTTCTCCCTTGATATTTTTTTTCTCCTTAGCCCTGTCCTCCTTATTCCGATCTCAGTTATAAAAGACTGAGAAGGCTCATTTGAGTATTTTCTTAATAGGGATAATATTGTATTACACAGGAAAATTAGATGTTTCTTTATGAAAGTCTGAAGGTTAAATTTGTCTCATTGTCTTAGGATGCAACCCGGAGGTGAGTCCAAAAGAACAGTTGGAGATTGTCCCTTGGCAAGATCTGACATTAGCTGGTAGTTAATGTTCACTGGGGACACAAACCACACTTTCTCTCAAGGTGTCCCACCAAGAGAAAAAGATCCCACTAACATCTGCTGAAGGACTTGGGTGCACTTTCTAAAAGGGCATCCCACCTATTAGAAAGAACCTCTTGGTTCTGGGTCCTTACACTGGATGATCAGTCCAGGTACGCAACTATGCTGGGTGATCAGGCCAAGTATAAGGAAAAAGGGTAATGAAAGAACTGAGCCTACTTCCAGCTGAGGAGAGGGGGCGAGAATAATGAGATTCACCACTGTGAGGCTGCTTGAAATCACCTTATTTAGGAATGTCTGGAGCAGAAGGTCTGGCTGTCTTCATAGGAGAATTTAGATTTAAAAAGAGGAGGGTCTGAGATCCCCAAAACATGTGTGCCAGTTGCATCACACATAGGGATTGGGGGCTTTTGACCAGAAAAATGTAGGGCCTTCCTCCCTTCTGGGCAAGGATGCCAAACCTGTTCATCCCTGGCCTTCAGGATCCACCAGGGGGTGGCACTGGCCAATTGCGATTAGTTTCCAAAGGGATAGTAGAATTTGTCCACTGGGAGACTAAAAACGAACAAACTTAGGTCCCTCACCTAAACAAACAGGGGCAATCAGATATTTCTACATAAACACCTTTCAGTGGCACTGCAGTGCAGCCCCAGCTGGAGACCTTCAGTTGTGGCCATATTTAGATGCAGTCCACCAAGGGTCCTGAGTTGATGAAGAGAAACAGAGAGAGATGGTTCCGCATAAGAAGAGTCCCCATAGAAGCCACCAATATGTCATGTGTAGTGACTAGCAGGGGCTGGTGTAGCAGGCACTAAATAAATTTACCAAGAAACTCAGAAGTAAAGAAAGGCAGATTTATTAGAAAAGGTATAAAAATGCATAGCAAGGTTGCAATGGGCAGCACAGCAGAGAAGGGGCTATCTTCAAAGAAACAGGCTAGAAGGAAGTTTTATAGCATCATGTCGAAGGGGGTTACATGCAGAATGAGACTGTTGTGCCCACGAAACAAGATAATTGTGCCAGCAGGTTGTTTGTGATTAGCAGTCTCTAAGAACAATTGTTCATTGTTTTCCCCACCTGGAGTCCACTCCTACCTGGGGCTACTTCCCGTTTATTGCTTACTTATCAGGACTACACAGTAATTCCATTTACAATAACCACACATAAAATTAAATACCTAAAAATTAGCTCAACCAAAGAGAAAAATATCTATAATAAAAACTATAAAACACTGATGATAAAATTTCCATATCACCCAAAACAATCTACAGATTCAATAAAATCCCTATAAAAATATCAATTATATTCTTAACAGAAATAGAAGCAAACAATCCTAAAATTTATATGAAACCACAAAAACCCAGAATAGACAAAGATATGCTAAGCGAAAAGAACAAAACTGGAAGAATCACATAACCTGACTTCAAATTATACTACAGAGCTACAGTAACTAAAACAGCAAGGTACTGGCATAAATACACAGAGACAAATGGAACAGTATAGAGAAACCAGGAACAAATCCAGACGCCTACAGTGAACTCATTTTTTACAAAGGCACCAAGAACATAGACCAGAGAAAAAGAGCCTTTTCAATAAACGATGCTGGGGAACTGTATATTCATACGTAAAAGAATAAAACTAGACCTCTATCTCTCACCATATACAATTATCAAATCAAAATACATAAAAGACTTAAATCAAAGACCTCAAACTGTAAAGCTACTACAAAAAGAAGCATTGGGGAAAATCACCAGGATGCTGTACTGGGAAAAGACTTCTTGAGTCATACCCCACAAGCACAGGTACCAAAGTAAACACGGACAAGTGAGATCATATCAAGTTAAAAAGGTTCTGCACAGCAAAGAATACAATCAAACAAGTAAAGACACAAACTGTAGAAAGGGAGAAAATATTTACAAGGGACTAATAACCAGAATAAATAAGGAGCTCAAAAAGAGTAAATTAAAATTTAAAAATCTGGAGGGCGGAGCAAGATGGCCGAATAGGAACAGCTCCAGTCTCCAACTCCCAGCGCGAGCGACACAGAAGACCGGTGATTTCTGCATTTTCAACTGAGGTACTGGGTTCATCTCACTGGGGAGTGCTGGACGATCCGTGCTGGT
>NW_012106599.1:0-313 GCF_000951045.1 Mandrillus leucophaeus
TCATCTAAATTTATGACAAAATTTGTCATCAGCCCGTGCTTATTACAAACTGGTTCTATTGGTTCAGCTTTTAAAAAAATTACCTTCATTGCTAATAGTTTTAAATTAATCTAGGTTTTTACAAAACACCTTCAGTAAATAAAGTATGTGTAGTCATCTTTTTGTGCTCTTATTACTTACAAGACAGGAGAAGAATACTTTTGTGATGGCGCCTTACATGAATCCCAGGAATGGCCTTTTATCTCCTTTTCCTGTATCCCTAACAGTTAGCTGCAATTTACTCTTCCAATCATCAGAAACAGGAAAAAGAGAG
>NW_012106599.1:3538-4427 GCF_000951045.1 Mandrillus leucophaeus
GGTGCTGGGAAAACTGGCTAGCCATATGCAGAAAACTGAAACTGGACCCCTTCTTTACCCTTTATACAAAAATTAATGCAAGATGGAATAAAGACGTAAATGTAAGTCTAAAACCATAAAAACCCTGGGAGAAAACCTAGGCAATACCATTCAGGACTTAGGCATGGGCAAAGACTTCATGACAAAAACACCAAAGGCCATGGCAACAGAAGCCAATATTGACAAATGGGATCTAATTAAACTAAAGAGCTTCTGCATGGCAAAAAACTATCATCAGAGTGAACAGGCAACCTACAGAATCGGAGAAAAATTTTGCAATCTATCCATCTGACAAAGGGCTGATACCCAGAATCTACAAAGGAACTTAAACAAATTTACAAGAAAAATAACAAACAACTCAATGAAAAAGCAGGTGAAAGACATGAACAGCCACTTCTCAAAAGAAGACATTTATGCAGCCAACAAACATATGAAAAAAAGCTCATTATCACTGGTCATTAGAGAAATGAAAATCAAAACCACAATGAGATACCATTTCATACTAGTTAGAATGGTGATCATTAAAAAGTTGGGAAACAACAGATGCTGGTGAGGCTGTGGAGAAATACGAACGATTTTACACTGTTGGTGGGAGTGTACATTAGTGCAACCATTGTGGAAGACAGTGTGGTGATTCCTCAAGGATCTAGAACTAGAAACACCATTTGACCCAGCAATCTCATTACTGGGTATATACCCAAAGGATTATAAATCGTTCTACTATAAAGACACATGCACACATATATTTATTGCAGCGCTATTCACAATAGCAAAGACTTGGAACCAACCCAAATGCCCATCAATGATAGACTGGATAAAGAAAATGTGGCACATATACACCATCAAATAC
>NW_012106600.1:0-1142 GCF_000951045.1 Mandrillus leucophaeus
GAACTCCCAACCTCAGGTGATCTGCCCACCTCAGCCTCCCAAAGTGCTGGGATTACAAGTGTGAGCTATCACGCCCAGCCTACTGTTTCCCTTTAGCAAATGCTTTTAACCAAGTACATTAAGTGTTGTGATTATGGAAGCTTCAGCTCACACACACACACACACACACACAAACATATGGCACACACACACCACACATACATACAAAACACACAACACATACCACACACAACACCACTCACCCCCCACACATACATACATTCAACGTGGATTTATAATAATGAAGAAACCAAGGCTTTATGTAAACCAAGATCAGGGACTCATCCAAGGTCACACGTCGTCCTCTGAACTCTAACAAACTACACAGGTCCCCTCTTAGATGGTCTACCTGTTGAACTGAACTGTACTGAGGTGCTATCACTCCCACAACACCAAGCCCTGTCCTATCAACACATAGTCATAAAAATATAACTATGCAGAGAGTGCTACTAGTGTTTTCCCACTTTTTCCCCATAGACAAGGAAGTGGCAGCTCAGCAGGAAGTCACTAGCCTGTACTCCTAACAGCTGGTTCAGAGCAGAGCCAGCAGTCAAACCCAGGTCCCTCAGAAGCTTACCACAATGCCCTTGACACGATGCTAGACCGAGGCCCCTATAGGAACTTCTTGGTCTGCATTTCATGAATTATCTTTGTTTTCCATATTAAAACAAAACAAACACAAAAGACACTTTTAATCCCTCTGTATTCAACCTCTTGCATTCTTTTTGTAACAAGATGGTGATCTAAAGAGATATTATTTATTAGAAAAGCTGCAGCCACAGCCTTCCTCATTACAGAGCATTATCAAGAGACAACATTCTCATATTTTAGAGGAAAAGCTCATAAATCACATCATGATGACAGCAGACAATTTGGAAAGAGCAGAGCAACCTCCCCCAGTTCACACAACCAGCTGCAGCCTCCCAGACTGGGCTGTGCATGGAACCCTCCATCAGTTTGCAGGGCTCAGAATCAAGTCCTTCTAGTAGGAAATGGCCCTGGCAGAGCACCCTCCACAGCCTACCCTGATCTGGAACCCTGAGGGCATTTGATTACCCATCTCGTTCTTTCTAATTCCCATCCAAGTTGCTGCTAGGAGCCTA
>NW_012106600.1:2707-3011 GCF_000951045.1 Mandrillus leucophaeus
TTAATATTATGTACAAAACTGAAAAGGTAGAAAGGGTATATAAAGTTTCACTCCCACCTCTGTCTATCAGCCACCTAGTTCCCCTCTCACAAAACGACTGAACTACCATGATCGTGTACATCATTCCAGAAATAATGGCATATATATAAAACATATTATATACATTATATATTATTTATATTATATGATCTATATCTGTATATAAGACGGAATATATATAGAATTTACATATATAGAATGTTAAATATATTTTTCCTCTGTTTTTATACATGTTAGAGCATACCATTCACAGTGTTCTGTACCT
>NW_012106601.1:0-2729 GCF_000951045.1 Mandrillus leucophaeus
TCAATCAACCTAAATGTTCTTCACTTGACCCAACTCATTAAAATATTATTCATATGACACGAACATTGTGATTGCTAGCCCCACCTACAATGAGTTTCACTTAGGCACTTATTGATATTAACCAAGATGAAGTCACTCTAGCCAACCCCAGGCATGTGTCGATGCAACACCTTTAGGAGGAAACTTTACCCCTTCCATTTTGGGCAGAATCAACAGAAGACTTGCTTCTGCTTGCCACACAACAGACCCAGAATTTAGCCCGATCTCTGGCAGCTTGCATTCAGGTCCTCTCTCTTTTCTGAAAGATTTCCTATTTCTTAAGTAATCCTACTCTACTCATTCTCTGGTGCCTGTGTGCCTTATTCTTCTTGGTCATGACACAAGAACTTAGATGTAGCTGAACTAAGGACTGAGGTGACTGCAACATTTTGGGATCTCATCTGGGATCATTGGAAGGGTAAGTAGGAGCAGATTTCTAATTCTTTACTTTCATTCCCGAGGATTCTTGTCCTCAGATTTTTTTTTCAAATCAAATAAAATGCTGGGCCTCTATCAGCCATTTTAGAGCAAATAGTGCATCTGCCAGACTTAAGACTCAGAGGACAGGCTTGCTAGAGAGTACTTTGTCAATCCACCATTGCCCTCGGGTGTTGAGAATGTTGACTCTATTCCAATCCAGTTTCTCTTTATGGAGGTCTAGCCATCCCACAGAACTGGAAGGAGGTCCTGTGGCAACTGAGGGTATCTGGATGAGGCTACAACACAGTCTTACCCAAACACCCCTAGACTAACTTCAGTACCCAACAGCCCATTACGGTATCAGCACCAGGACTTCTAGGCTTTTGGTATCATATTTTCTTTCTTCCTTTCTTTTTAATATTGTAGCTCTTATGGCTTCTAGTTCTTCTTTGTATGCAAGATTGCAGGTACTTTTGCAGCCTGGAGATACAATTTTGTTGGGTAAAATCAGCAGGTGCCTTAGCAAACAGAAATGCAGCTCAAACATATTGTGTGTGTGTGTGTGTGTGTGTGTGTGTGTGTGTGTGTGTGATTTCCTTGAGACAGGGGGATTTCAAGGTTTCAGTCTAAGGGTTTCTTTTTCTACCCTCGATGTCTATATATGGCACAGTATAGAGAGATATTTCACCTCAAATAGATACACTCCTCTCCATTTGACCTGTTTCTTTCCCCATGTGAGAAATCAGCACAGTCCAATGAATTTTAGCAGCTGCTCTGTGAAACAAGTTAATTTTCTTCTTCTGGGAGGCATATTGTGGGACAGCCTATCAAGTCCCAAACCTCTCTTTCCAAACTCTTCATTAGAAGTATGGCCGGGCACAGTGGGTCATGCCTATAATCCCAGCTCTTTGGAAGGCTGAGGCAGGCGGATCTCTTGAGGCCAGGAGTTTGAGACCAGCCTGATCAACGTGGAGAAACCCCATCTCTACTAAAATTACAAAAATTAGTTGGACGTGGTGGTGTATGCCTGTAATCCCAGCTATTTGGGAGGCTGAGGCAGGAGAATCATTCTAACCCGGGAAGCAGGGGTTGCGGTAAGCCGACATCACACCATTGCACTCAAGCCAGGGCAACAAGAGTGAAACTCTGTCTCAAAAAAAAAAAAAAAGTATTTGGAGACGAAGTTACAGCTTTACATTTCCATCTGATTAAGCCACCTGATGAGATGAGATCTCTTTCCTTGGGGAGCCCTATCAGTCCTCTGCCCGAAACCCTTAGTTTTCCAATTACACACCTTCCTCTGGCCACTCAGCAGAGGCCAAGTCCCTTGTCTCATTTGAAAAAAAATAAAAAAAAATTAAAAGAAAATACTTTGTGATAGGGAGGGAGAAGAAAGCCTAGCCAGACAGATGTTTGCTTCTATGTTGTCTCCACAGAAGGAAAGGAACCAGCCTGTAGTGTAGGTCCTTTAGAAACATCTGTTTGTCTCCAGGTGCGATGACACTTAAACAAAAAACACAACCATTATGGGCATCTCAGGAGAGCCTTTAACACAATATTTTTCTCAACCCCCAAGTTGTAGTTGGGGAGACCTTTTGTTTACTCATGGCTTTTTAATCATGCCTGAAATCCCAACTCCTTTGTCAGGTACAGATACTTCAGTTCATATGGGAACCACCATCCTTATAGCTCCAGGAAACACTCTCTCTCCCCCTGTTTGCAGACTGATATTAATCTAGGAGTTTGGGCAACTCACACAAAAAATTGATCACAGCCTGACCAACATAGTAAAACCCTGTCTCTACTAAAAATTAAAAAAAAAAAAAAATAGCCAGGGGTGGTGGCACAGGACTGTAATCCCAGCTTCTCAGGAGGCTGAGGCAGGAGAATCGCTTGAACCCAGGAGGTAGAGGTTGCAGTGAGCCTGAATCATTCCACTGTACTCCAGTCTGGGTGACAGAGCAAGACTTTGTCAAAAAAAAAAAAAAAAATTGATCAATCTACAACCACCACACCAGTTCAGGTCCACCTTAAGGATTCTACCTCCTTTCATAACTAAATATGCCCTAAAACCAGAAGCCAGGAAAGCGCTGATAGCCATCATTGATATCCTAAGTATGTAGGACCTCCTCAAACCCTCCAATGGCCCCTTGAACATCCTGACATTGGGGTTATAGGAACCCAACAGGGCATGGGGACTAGTCCAAGACCTCTGCTCCATTAATGAGGCTGTGGTTCCAATTCATCCTGTGGTTCCAAAACCCTATAGT
>NW_012106602.1:0-1150 GCF_000951045.1 Mandrillus leucophaeus
TTTTTTGAGATGGAATTTCGCTCTTATTGCCCAGGCTGGAGTGCAATTGTGTGATCTCTGCTCACTGCAACCTTCGCCTCATGGGTTCAAGCAATTCTCCTGCCTCAGCCTCCCGAGTAGCTGGCATTACAGGCACACGCCACCATGCTCAGCTAATTTTGTATTTTTAGTAGAGACATGGTTTCTCCATGTTGGTCAGGGTGGTCTCGAACTCCCGACCTTCAGTGATCCCCCCGCCTCAGCTTCCCAAAGTGTTGGGATTACAGGTGTGACCTACCGCGCCCGGCCAAAATAAAATAAAATAAAATAAATTATTAAGTCATATTATGTTAAATTAAGTAACAGATAATCACAAAATGTCTGAGTCATTTCTAAGTAAGTTAAAATACTGAAACATTAATTATTAAACATAAGTTTTATACTTTGGCATCTTATTTATATGCAATATAGAAAACTTAAATATATTTAGATAGATCTCTTAATAAACAAAAATTGGGCTGATTGTGGTGACTCACGCCTGTAATTTTGTGAGGCCAACACAAGTGAATAACTGTAGCCCAGGAGTTCAACCAGGGAGGCCGAGGTTGCAGTGAGCCGAGATGGTGCCACTGCACTCCAGCCTGGGTGACAGAGACTCCATCTCAAAACAAACAAACAAACAAACAAAAAACCTACTAGATATAAAAGAAACAATTCTGTATACAAAGTGTATAAACAAAAGCAAGATATATTTTTGGCAAGGAAAGTTGTAAAAGTGTTGAGAAAAAAATAATTTTTTCTATTTTACAAGTTACTTAAAGTTTGTTTCAATTGGAAGGAATAAAGATACAGATAAAACTAAATGGATACATAAGTTGGGAAGAGAAAGGGAATAGAAAAAGATTCTGTGGGGAACTGGCTGGGTTGAAAATCATGGCATGGGTACGAGCAGAGTCTGTAGTGGAAGAGTTGACACCCCCGCTACTGCCAGTAGAGCTCTGCCACCAGACAGAAGGTTTCCATCCCTCATTATCCCCGAGGATGCCTCAGGAATACCTGAGGCAGGTCCAGACCAAAGCAGCTCAATGTCCAGATGCTGTGGTAGCTCAAACTGACCCAAAGAAGTTGAAAAGGAAGGACAGGCCGGGCGCGGTGGCTCAAGCCTGTAATC
>NW_012106602.1:2687-3358 GCF_000951045.1 Mandrillus leucophaeus
CAAAAAAAAATTAGCCGGGTATGGTGGCGGGCGCCTGTAGTCCCAGCTATTCGGGAGGCTGAGGCAGGAGAACCGCGTGAACCTGGAAGGCGGAGCTTGTAGTGAGCCAAGATCGCGCCACTGCACTCCAGCTTGGGCGACAGAGAGACTCCATCTCAAAAAAAAAAAAAAAAAATTAAGCGGGCGTAGTGGTGGGTGTCTGTAATTCCAGTTACTCGGGAGGCCAAGGCAGGAGAATCGCTTGAACCCGGGAGATGGAGTTTGCGGTGAGCCTAGATCACGCCATTGCACTCCAGCCTGGGTGAAAACAGTGAGGAGACTCCGTCTTAAAAAAAAAAAAAAAAAAAGCGAAATTTGATCTGTCTTTGGATCTGCGAAAAATAATCCTAAAGTGCTCTTGAAAAAAAAAAATGCCACTGAGACACACAAATGGAGAACCAAGAAATACAAATGGACTTACAATCAAGGCTACATTAGGTTCGCAACACATCACAACACTCTGCATTGGGTGAAAGTACAGTGACTTCAGTGACATGGGTCAGTCCCAGATACTCAAAACAAAAATGAAGTTGGTTCTATCATTTGGAACATTTTTGCTGGACGTAGTGCTGGCACGACTCGAACGACTTGTTTTGAACAAGTGGATCATGCACTTTTTTTTTTTTTTTTTT
>NW_012106603.1:0-1216 GCF_000951045.1 Mandrillus leucophaeus
TTTTTTGAGACGGAGTCTCGCTCTGTCGCCCAGGCTGGAGTGCAGTGGCCAGATCTTGGCTCACCGCAAGCTCCGCCTCCCGGGTTCACGCCCTTCTCCGGCCTCAGCCTCCCGAGTAGCTGGGACTACAGGCACCGCCACCACGCCCGGCTATTTTGTATTTTTTAGTAGAGATGGGGTTTCACCGTGTTGGCCAGAATGGTGTACTTTTTTGTAGAGATGGGTTTCACTATGTTTCCTAGGCTGGTCTGGAACTCCTGGGTTCAAGCCATCCTTCCACCTTGGCCTCCCAAAGTGCTGGCATTACAGGCGTGAGCCACGATGAGCAGCCTAAATACTTGTTGAATGGGTGAATTCAACGGACAGTGGGCACCTTCTCCGTGTAGGCTCATGCTGGGCCCTAGGGGTCATTCTCTGGCCTTGCTCTCCTAGTGGGGTCTTAGACCCAGATGTGAGCTCCTGGTGCTCTGAAGGGGTGGGGTGGACCGTGTGTTCAGGCAATGTGGCACAGACCAGGCAGAGAAAGGGAGAAGCGCCTTGCTGGCAGGGCCTGGAGGTGGAGACAGGTGAACAGAGGCCTGATGTGCAAGGTTAGAGAGGCTGATACAGACGAGCCGGCGGCACAGTGGTGCGATGTGACGTTGTGGAGGCAATGTGGAGCCCCAGGTGGAAAGAACCGGAATGTCAAGGAGAATGGGGAGCCCTGCAGGATCTAGGCAGGTGAGGGAGTGACTTAATGGGTTTATTTGTTTACCTAGAGATGAGATCTCGCTCTGTTGCCCAGGCTGGAGTGTAGTGATGCAATCACAGCTCACTGCAGCGCAAGCCATCCTCCCACCACAGCCTCCCAGAGCACTGGAATTACAGGCATAAGCCACCATGTCCACCCGCCTACCCACCCACCTGACCTACTGGGTTTTTTTCTGTTTGTTTGTTTTGTGGTTTTTTTTGAGACGGAGTCTTGCTCTGTTGCCAGGCTAGAGTGCAGTGGTGCAATCGCGGCTCACTGCAACCTCCGCCTCCTGGGTTCAAGCAATTTTCCTGCCTCAGCTTCCCAAGTAACTGGGACTACAGGTGCGCACCACCATGCCCAGCTAATTATTATTATTTTATTATTATTATATATTTTTTTGAGACAGAGTTTCGCTCTTGTTGCCCAGGCTGGAGTGCAATGGTGTGATCTCAGCTCACCGCAGCCTCCACCTCCCAGATTCAA
>NW_012106603.1:6711-7051 GCF_000951045.1 Mandrillus leucophaeus
TGCAGTGGCCCACGCCTGTAATCCCAGCACTTTGGGAGACTTAGGAGGGCGGATCACCTGAGGTCAGGAGTTCAAGACCAGCCTGGCCAATATGGTGAAATCTTGCTTTTACAAAAAATACAAAAATTAGCCGGGCATGGTGGCGGGTGCCTGTAATCCCAGCTACTTGGGAGGCTGAGGCAGGAAAATTGCTTGACCCCTGGAGACGGAGGTTGTAGTGGGCCAAGATCTTGCCATTGTATTCCAGCCTGGGTGACAAGAGCAAGACTTCGTCTAAAAAAAAAAAAAAAAACACAGGCTCAGTCAGGTACGGTGGCTATAATCCCAGCACTTTGGGAGG
>NW_012106604.1:0-2778 GCF_000951045.1 Mandrillus leucophaeus
CAGGTCCTGGAACAGCAAAGTCAAAATGAGAAAAGAGACCTAGAATTGCTTATGTTCAGGGAGGAAGGTGAAAGTTTGCCAAGTGTTCTGGCAAAGAGTCTCACCATTTCGTTTGTCTCACTATCCACAGACACACCTTCATGATCCACCTTAAATTACCATCTTAAAAGCATCAGTGATAATTAAATAATGTTTCTATCACCATAGAAGGTCCAAGACTCTCCAAGTACCCCTTACCCCTGAACTCTAACCCCACCGGCTCCACACATCCCTTTTTCTCACATTATTTCTGTCCCTCTCCAAAGTGCCTTTTAGAACAAAAGGTCAAGTACAACCTCTTATTCCAACATTCCTTCTTGTTACAAGATTGGCTAACTCCTAAAGATCCCTTCAGCCCTCACAGAACATATAATTTTCTCTTCATTAACATATCCAGAGCATTCTCCCACTCGAGAAAAAAAAAAAAACAAAAAAAAAACAGACTTTTAGAATCTCTTGCCATGAGGCTACACCATTACTACTTCTGCATGTTAAAGTCACAATAAGATCCCTGACTTGTTTCCTTTCGGTCCTTGAAAACGTTCACCACTGCTTCTGAGTTACTTTCTCAACATTGCTCTTGACATAATTCTTCATCATTTGTACAACCATAGTAATGAATTTTAAAATGCCATAGAGAAGACACTGTAAAATCATAGGAATTATTTTTCCAATACCATCTCCGATCCTCATTATCTTGGCTACTCATTCATATAGTCACATATGAGACCAGTGCATTCCAACCATTTTCATGTCATGCATGCAAAGAAGGTGATTGTATGGCACATCAGAGGAATAGGAATAGGAGAAGGCTGCTCTTGGACCTGAGGGTTCTGGCCACTTCAGGTTTATCTAGCTGTCTGAGGGGCTGAGCAGATTAATCACTGTGGTAAAACTAAAACCAATTTTTGTCACTCTAATTGGAAAACTCAGCATAGAGCTTGTCATTACTAATAACTTCAACCCCTTCCATGATACTGAATTCAAGCATCCTGTTGTCCGATCATACCTCCAGTCATTCCAAATCATTCTCTAATACCCAAATCCAATAATTCTTCAACCCCACTAAAACTAATTCTTCAATAATTCACCCACCTTTATTCACTGTTCATTCTTTCATATTCTTATTTTCCTCTTAATTTAAAGTCCATGCTCAAATGCTAGTAAACCCACATTTGTGTATCATCTCAGATCCTCTGCCTTTCTCTACTCTAGCTTTGGTTAAATTAAGGTCTGTCTCTCCTTCATACCACACTGTTGGATGTGGCTGGAGAAGAAGATAGCTGACTCTTCTCACTGTACATGTGTAACCACTGACCCCAAATGGATTCTAAATATTCTGGCAGTGTAACCACTGGCCCCCATATGTATTTTCCTAGTCATCCATACCCTTACTCTCCTAGAGTATTTTTTCCTCAGACTTCTAATATCTCCTCCTATATCCTCATCCTCAGCTGGTGAGTCTAGTTCCCAGCTTACTGGGAACACAGAAGAAATCAGAAGATAGCCTCCATAGTTCCTACCACAACATCTAACATCTCCCACTCTGCCCATAGATACATGCGTTCCACTGGAAGAACTAACTTGAAGATAACCTCCATGGTTCCTACCATGACATATATCTCCCACTGTGCCCATAGACACGTGGGCTCCAATGGAAGAACTGACTTTCTCCCATGCAAAGTCAGTGTCTCCACTGTATTGTATAGTCTAATCCCCTCTCATCTACTGATAGAGGTAGTTCTAACTATTATTTCCCATACAAACAAACGAGTTGTTTCTCTCATCTGGGAGGAAAAAAGAGCCATTTCTTCAATTTTGGAAATTTCTCAACTATCCTTTCAAATATTGCTTCTCTTCCAAGGCCTTAATTTCTCATCTTCAGTGTCTCCTAGTAGACAGATGTTGGAGTCATCCAATCAGTCCTCTTGTCTCAATGGTTCTTTCACATTTTTTAACTCACGCTTTCTCTCTGTGCTATGTTCAGGATGAATTCCTCAGTACCACCTTCCAGTTTACTAATCTTTTTTACATTCTGTACCATCTACAGTTTATTTCACCTATTGAATTTTTATGTCAATGAATATACTATATAAGCACTTGCATTAATTATCTTATCTTATTTATCCTCTATTTTTATTTTATTTCTTATTGGTTTTATTTTATTTCTTAATGGTTTTATTTTATAACTAACTGAAGGTTCTTTTATTTTAAATGGAAGTGATATCTTCATTTAATAATGTGCAAACCCTAAAAGCATGTTTAATCTAAGTACTTAAGTACATTTTAATTTAAAAATACAATCTAGTATAAATTCACATTCCAAATATTGATTTTTCCCAAATATTGATTGTGTTATCTTCCTCCACATTATATTCTGTCATTAGTTTTAGAATTTGGATTTGCAAGTTGATTACAAATAAGACTGAAGTAGAGGAGTTTTACATGTTGGTCCATCCCTTTCCAAAGGATTTGAAGTTACCTGAACTCAGCCCCCATGTCCTTAGTCAAGAATCAGGTCTTGTACTGGCATTTTAGTAATTAAGTCCTAAAGTAATTTGGGGCATATCATCTGACTCGTCACTAAGTCACTAGTCAGCTTATTCAGTTACTGGCAAAAGGCTGGTATGTGCCACTTTTTAAAAGGTGAGACAGCTCTTGAGACCCCCTTCAAAATCAGAGGGGGTCCCTGCCCCATTGCTGAAAATGAGCCTGGCCCTTTCCCCTTATTCATAAGAA
>NW_012106604.1:5718-7417 GCF_000951045.1 Mandrillus leucophaeus
ATATTTACTTTAAAATGTTTCAGTACTTTCGTTTTTTTCAAGTATTTTAAAATTTTGTTTCTAATCTTATTATACTGTGCATAGATAGCAGTTTTCTACTATTTTTATTCTTAGAAAATTTTTAACATATTTAAGTCTTAATATGTGGTCAATGTTTATAAATATTTCACAGCTGTAGGGAGAATGGATGAATAATGTATTCCCTATTACTACAATATTACTAATAACATTCCCTACTTAATACATATAGAATTTGAAACATATCTACTAAGTAAAACTCTGTAATTATGTTATTTAGATCTTCAAACACCTACTTCTTTTGTTTTTCTTCATAACCCTCTACAAACTGAGAAAACTACTTAATGTCTCACACTACTCTTATCTTTGTGTTTATATGTCTTACGTATTTTGATATGTTATTATTTGTAATATATACAGGTCATGATGTTTTAATTCATACTTTCATTCATTCACTCACTCATTCATTCAACAAGTATGTATTGAGTGTCAAGCACATACAAGCTTCTGTTTGGGGCTCTAAGGATAAAAGAGTAAGCAAAAATAAAGAAAAGAGATTGTTTTAAAATCTGCTTCTGAGTAGTTTATGTTCTGGCAGAGGGTAACACATGAAAAAATGAAATGAAATGATATTAAAATGAAAATCCATTAGATGTTCATAAAGATGAAAAAGGAAAAGGAAACAGAAAAGTGGTAAGCAGTGTGTGAATAAGAGGATTTCTACTTAATATAGGGTGGTCAAGAAAGGCATAGCTAAAAATGTGTTATTGCCCACTTGAAGAGGGTAAAAAATTGTGATTGAAGATATTTGTAAGAAGAGCATGTAACATATCTTTTAAATTTCTTTAGTTAATAAGTGACTATATGTAATTTATATTAATGTAACAAATATAATCAGTCTGATATTATCTTTTTGCTTAGGATTGTCTTGGCTATGTGGGCTCCTTTCTGGTTCCATATGAACTTTAAAGTAGTTTTTTTCCAATTCTGTGAAGAAAGTCATTGGTAGCTTAATGAGGATGGCATTGAATCTATAAATTACCTTGGGCAGTATGGCCATTTTCATGATATTGATTCTTTCTATCCATGAGCATGGAATGTTCTTCCATTTGTTTGAGCCCTCTTTTATTTTGTTGAGTAGTGGTTTGTAGTTCTCCTTGAAGAAGTTTTTCATATCCCTTGTAAGTTGGATTCCTATTTTATTCTCTTTGTAGCAGTTGAGAATGGGAGTTCACACATGATTTGGCTGTTTGTCTGTTACTGGTACATAGGAATACTTGTGATTTTTGCACATTGATTTTGTATCCTAAGACTGCTGAAGTTGCTTATCAGCTTAAGGAGATTTTGGGCTGAGATGATGGAGTTTTCTAAATATACAATCATGTCATCTGCAAACAGGGAAAATTTGACTTCTACTTTTCCTAATTGAATACATTTTCTTTCTTTCTCCTGCCTGATTGCCCTGGCCAGAACTTCCAACCCTATGTTGAATAGGAGTGGTGAGAGAGGGCATCTTCGTCTTGTGCCGGTTTTCAAAGGGAATGCTTCCAGTTTTTGCCCATTCAGTAGGATATTGGCTGTGGGTTTGTCATAAATAGCTCTTATTATTTTGAGATACATTCCATCAATACCTAGTTTATTGAGAGTTTCATGCATGAAGGGCTGTTGAATTTTGTCAAAG
>NW_012106605.1:0-1178 GCF_000951045.1 Mandrillus leucophaeus
AGTGAATCTACGGAGTGCTTACTATGTGCTAGACCCTGATCCACTGGCTTTATTTTATTTTATTTTATTTTATCTTTTTTTTTTTTTTTTTTTTTTTTTTTTTTTTTTTTTTTTTTTTTTGAGATGGAGTCTGGCTCTGTTGCCCAGGCTGGGGTGCAGTGACGGGATCTTGGCTCACTGCAAGCTCCGCCTCCCGGGTTCACACCATTCTCCTGCCTCATCCTCCCAAGTAGCTGGGACTACAGGCGCCCGCCACCTCGCCCGGCTAGTTTTTTTTTGTACTTTTTAGTAGAGATGGGGTTTCACTGTATTAACCAGGATGGTCTCGATCTCCTGACCTCGTGATCCGCCCGTCTCGGCCTCCCAAAGTGCTGGGATTACAGGCTTGAGCCACCGCGCCTGGCCTATTTTATTTTATTTTATTTTATTTTATCTTAAGACAGAGTCTCGCTCTGTCACCCAGGTTGGAGTACGATGGCGCTATCTCTGCTCACTGCAACCTCCACCTCCTGGGTTCAAGCAATTCTCCTGCCTCAGCCTTCTGAGTAGCTGGGATTACAGGTGCCTACCACCACATCCGGCTCAGTTTTGTATTTTTAAGTAGAGATGGGGCTTCGCCATGTTGGCCAGGCTGGTCTCGAACTCCTGACCTCAGGTGATCTGCCCGCCTTGGCCTCCCAAACTCCTGGGATTACAGACGTGAGCCACCGCGCCCGCCCAGCTTTTATTAATTAAATTAAATTAATTAATCTATTTATGAGACAGTCTTGCTCTGTTGCCCAGGCTGGAGTGCAGTAACAATCACAGCTCATGGCAATCTCAGTTTCCTGGGCTGAAGTGATTGTCCAGCCTCAGTCTCCAGAGTAGCTGGGACTACAGGCACATGCCATGAAGTCCAGCTAATTTTTTTATTTTTCGTAGACAGAGGTCTCAGTATGCTGCCCCGGCTAGTCTCAAACTCCCGGGCTCAAGGAATCTGTCCTCCTCAGCCTCCGAAAGTGCTGGGATTACAGGCATGAGTCGCTGTGCCTGGCCTCCAAGCACTTTTAAATGTATCAACTAACTTAATCCTCACAAAACCCTATGAGATCAGTACTGTTTTCATACCTATTTTATAGATGAAGAAAGCAAGGTGATCTCTTTTCTTTTTTTTTTTTTTTGAGATGGAGTCTCGCTCT
>NW_012106605.1:2703-3925 GCF_000951045.1 Mandrillus leucophaeus
AGCCCGGGCGCGGAGAGCGCTCCCCTCCGGCACAGGGAGGACGGGGAGATGCTGCGAGGGGCGTCATTAGGGTAATTGCGCTCGTTACCGCTGTTCCAGCCCGAATCTCCCATCTGTCCGCCCCTGCGGTTATCGGCTGCAGGTCAAAAGGGTGCTCGCGGGCTGGGGTGGCCCAGGCTGGGCGAACGAGCACGGCGAGGTGGGGGTCTCTAACGGAGCATCTATTTTAACCCGCCCCCCCCCACACACACACCCCCTAGCAGATCCTGGCCATGAGACCCCCGCACCTCCACCTCTCCGCCGCCTCTGGCGCCCGGGCTCTGGCGAAGCTGCTGCCGCTGCTGATGGCGCAACTCTGGGGTGAGGCGGGGGACAGAGGGCCGCGAGAGGCGCGGGTGGGAGGCGCGGGCGGGAGGAGAGTGTGCTCCTGTCACCAAGCCCCGTGCACCTCTCCTCCCCCGGGACCGCGGCACCCACCCAGCGCTCCAGAACAGGGCCCGCCCCCAAGTCAGCTGGGCCCTTCTGGCTTGGCCCCTGGCTGTCCCGCCCCACTCAGGCCCCGTCCGATTTCTGCCGCCCGGATCCTCGCTCTTCCGTGGACTTTTCGCCGAGTTCTTTCTCCTCCTCTTACACCGCCCCACCCCGGCCCCGCCCCATTTTGCACCACCGTGTTTTATCCTGAGTCTTGCCTTACCGCTTTTTTGCCCTCTCCCCTCCCTTTTTTCCTTCTTTCTTTTTTCTTTTCTTTTCTTTCTTTCTTTTTTCTCTTTCTTTCGTTCGTTCGTTCTTCCTTTTCTTTCTTCTTCCTTGTTTTACTTTCTCTTCTTTCTATTTCTTTCTTTTTTCTTTCTTTATCTCTCCTTTCTTTCTCTCTCTCTTTTTTTTTTTTTTTTGAGACAGGCGTGCTCTGTTTCCACGGCTGCAGTACAGTGGCCCAACCAGAGTTCACTGCAGCCTTGACCTCCTGGGCTCAAGCATGTTCAGCCTCCCAAGTAGCTGGTACCACAGGCATGCACCACCACACCCGGCTTTTTTTTTTTTTTTTTTTTGAGACAGGGTCTCACTCTGTCGCCCAGATTCAGTGCAGTGGCCCAATCTCGGCTCATTGCAACCTCCACCTCCTGGGCTCAAGCGATTCTCCCACCTCAGCCTCCCAGGTAGCTGTGACTACAGGCGCATGCGTCCGCGACTGACGTGTGTGTGTGTGTGTGTGTGTGTGTGT
>NW_012106606.1:0-1005 GCF_000951045.1 Mandrillus leucophaeus
ACCATGTTAGCCAGGATAGTCTCGATCTGCTGACCTCATAATCCACCCACCTCGGCCTCCCAAAGTGCTGGGATTACAGGCGTGAGCCACCGCGTCTAGCCCTCATATACCCTGGAGCTCACTTATAAGGTAGTTAAGAGAAAAAGGGCCTGGGAAGGCTTCCATCAGAAAGGTCACATGACCACTCCAGGTGGTGTTGCCTTACAGAAGTTAAGCAAAAGAGAGTTTCAGAAAGGCAGTCATGGTGTCAACTTATTGATTGATAACTGCCAGGATTGCTGTTTCATTAAAGTAGTAGGAATGGAAATCCGGTCACAAGGTAAAGATAGGTAATGGGGAAGTATAAGTATGGAGTATGGAACATGCATTTGAAAGGCTGGTAGCAGCCAGGTTCAGTGGCTCACGCCTGTAATTCCAGCACTTTGGGAGGCTGAGGCAGGTGGATCACGAAGTCAAGAGTTTGAGACCAGCCTGGCCAACGTGGTGAAACCCGTCTCTACTAAAAACACAAAAATTAGCTGGGCTTGATAGTGCACGCCTGTGATCCCAGCTTCTTGTGGGGCTGAGGCAGGAGAATCGCTTGAACCCAGGACATGGAGGTTGCAGTGAGCTGAGATCACTCCACTGCACTCCAGCCTGGGCAACAGAGCAAGACTCCGTCAAAAAAAAAAAAAAATCTGGTAGGAAAAAGAAGGGGAGAAACAGGAGGGTATTGGGGAAGATAAAGAAGCATACTTATGGCCGGGCGCGGTGGCTCAAGCCTGTAATCCCAGCACTTTGGGAGGCTGAGACGGGCGGATCACAAGGTCAGGAGATCGAGACCATCCTGCCTAACCTGGTAAAACCCCGTCTCTACTAAAAAATACAAAAAACTAGCCGGGCGAAGTGGCGGGTGCCTGTAGTCCCAGCTACTCGGGAGGCTGAGGCAGAATGGCGTAAACCCGGGAGGCAGAGCTTGCAGTGAGCTGAGATCCGGCCACTGCACTCCAGCCTGGGGGACAGAGC
>NW_012106606.1:4030-4633 GCF_000951045.1 Mandrillus leucophaeus
ATCTCCTGACCTTGTGATCCGCCCGCCTCGGCCTCCCAAAGTGCTGGGATTACAGGCGTGAGCCACCGCGCCTGGCCTATTTTTTTATTTTTGAGATGAGGTCTTACCATGGTGTGATCGTTGCTCACTGCAACCTCGACTTCTGGGCTCAAGTGATCCTCCCACCTTAGCCTTCTGAGTAGTTGAGGATACAGGTGCATACCACCACCACACTTGGCTAATTTTTGTATTTTTTGTAAAGATGGGGTCTTGCAATGTTGCCCATGCTGGCCACAAACTCTTGACCTCAAGTGATCCTCCTGTCTCAGCCTTCCACAGTGTTGGGATTACAGGCATGAGCCACTGTACCCAGCCCATTATCAATACAACAAGCCTATTTTACCTTTGCCAAAATAAATCTTTTTTTTTTTTTTTTTTTTTTTTTTTTTGAGACAGGGTCTCATTTTGTCACCCAGGCTGGAGTGCAGTGGCGTGATCTTGGCTCTCTGTATCCTAGACCTCCTGGACTCAAGTGATGGATCCTGCCTCAGCCCCACCAAGTACTTGGGACTACAGGCGTGTGCCACCATGCCCAGCTAGTTTTTTGTATTTTGTGTAGAGATG
>NW_012106607.1:0-799 GCF_000951045.1 Mandrillus leucophaeus
AAAGCTGTAACTCTGTGAGATGATTTCACAGAACACAAAGAAGTTTCTCAGAAAGGTTCTTTCTCTTTGTTATTGGAGGATATTTCCTTTGGTCCTATAGTCATCAAAGGGATCCGAAATATCTGTTCTCAGATTCCACAGAAATAGGCCTAGCAAAGAGATCCACGAAATACAGATATAACTCTGTGAGATGAATTAAGAGAACACTAGGCAGTTTCACAGAAAGCTTCCTTCCAGATTTCATCTAAGAATATTTCCTTTTTCAACATAGCCCTCTGTGGGCTACCAAATATCACTTCGCCAATTCCACAAAAACTGTCTTAGCGAAAGGCTTCTTGAGGGGAAGGCTTTAACTCTGTGAGATGATTTCACAGAACACAAAGAAGTTTCTCAGAAAGCTTCTTTCTCTTTGTTATCGGAGGATACTTCCTTTGGCAATATAGTCTTCAATCGGATCCGCTATGTCTGTTCTCAGATTTCACAGAGGTAAGGCTAGCAAAGAGATCCACGAAATACAGATGTAATTCTGTGAGTGGAAATCACACATCACTGAGCAGTTTCTCAGAAAGTTTCTTTCCAGATATCATCTGAGGATATTTCCTTTTTCATCATTGCCCTCTATGGGATTCCAAATATCACTTTACCA
Source organism: Mandrillus leucophaeus (assembly GCF_000951045.1). Lineage (NCBI taxonomy): Eukaryota > Metazoa > Chordata > Mammalia > Primates > Cercopithecidae > Mandrillus > Mandrillus leucophaeus. The sequence continues at coordinate 647 of NW_012106607.1, forward strand.
ATTCCACAAGGACTGACTTAGCGAAAGTTTTCTTCAGGGGAACTGTAACTCTGTGAGATGATTTCACAGAACACAAAGAAGTTTCTCAGAAAGGTTCTTTCTCTTTGTTATCGGAGGACATTTCCTATGGCCCTATAGTCTTCAAACGGATCC
>NW_012106607.1:3089-3478 GCF_000951045.1 Mandrillus leucophaeus
AACTCTGTGAGATGATTTCACAGAAGACAAAGAAGTTTCACAGAAATCTTCTTTCTCTTTGTTATCGAAGGATATTTCCATTCGCCCTATAGTCTTCAAAGGGATCCGAAATATCTGTTCTCAGATTCCACAGAAATAAGACTAGCAAAGAGATCCACGAAATACAGAAATAACTCTGTGAGATGAATTAACAGAACACTAAGGAGTTTCTCAGAAAGCTTCTTTCCACATTTCATCTGGGGATATTTCCTTTTTCACCATTACCCTCTATGGGCTTCCAAATGTCACTTTGCCAATACCAGAAGAACTGTCTGAGCAAAAGGCTTCTTGACGGGAAAGCTGTAACTCTGTGAGATGATTTCACAGAACACAAAGAAGTTTCTCAGAAA
>NW_012106608.1:0-2854 GCF_000951045.1 Mandrillus leucophaeus
CTCCAATACAATGATAGTTGGAGACTTAAACACCCCACTTTTGGCATTGGACAAAACTTCTAGACATAAAATCAACAAAGAGACATCAGACTTAATCTAGACTATAAGACAAAATGTATGTAATAGATATTTACAGAACTTTTCATCCAAGAGCTGTAGAATACACATTACTCCTTAGCACATGGATCATCATCAAGGACAGACTATATGTTAAGTCACAAAACGAGTCTTAAAGCGTTAAAAAACTTTAAGTAATATTAAGGATCTTCTCTAACCACTATGGAATAAAACTAGAAATCAATAATGAGGAATTTTGAAAACAATAGGAATACATGGAAATTAAACAATATGCTCCGGAATGACCAATGGGTCCATAAAAAAATTAAGGAGAAAATTGAAAAAAATTTTGAAACAAATGAAAATGGAAACCAAACATAACAAAACACAGCAAAAGCAGCACTAAGGGGTAATTTAAAAGCTATAAGTGCTCACATCGAAAAGGACAAAAACATCAAATAACAATCTCCCAATGCACCTTAAAGTATTAGATAAGGAAGAGTAAACCAAACCCAAATTAGTAGAAGAAAAAAAAATGATAAAATGAGAACAGAAATAAATGAAAATAATACAAAAGATCAAAAAAACAAAAAGTTTGCTTACTAAAAGTTAAACAAAATAGACAAACCTTTAGCCACACTAAGACAGAAAAAAAAAAAAGGGGAGGAGGATTAGAATAAATAAAATCAGTGATGAAACAGGAGACATGACAGTTGATACCAGAGGAATTCAAAAGATCATTAGTGGCTACTCTGAACAACTATATGCCAATAAATTGAAAAATCTAGAAGAAATGGACAAATTTCTTTACACATACAACCTACCAAAATTGAACTAGAGAGAAATCCAAAACCTGAACAGACCCACAAGAAATAACAAGATCAGAGTTGTAATAAAGTCTCCTAGTATAGAAAAGCTCAGAATCCAATGGCTTCACTGCTGAATTCTACCAAACATTTAAAGAACTAATACCAATCCTACTCAAAGTATTCCAGAAACTAGAGGAGGAGGGAATTCTACCAAAATATTTTATGATGTCATTATTATCCTGATATCATAATCAGACAAAAAAAAATTTAAAAACAACAACAAACCATAGGTCAATATCCCTGATGAATATTGGTGCAAAAACCCTTAACAAAATATTAGCAAACCAAATTCAACAATCCATTAAAGATACTATTCATTATGATCAAGCAGAATTTACCCCGGGATGCAAAGATAGCTCAACATATGCAAATTAATCAATGTAATACATTAGATCAACAGAATGTAGGACAAAAACCATATGATCATTTTAATTGATGCTGTAAACAACATTTGATAAAATTCAATATCCCTTCAAGTTAAAAACCCTCAAAAAACGGGATAGAAGGAACACACCTAAACATAATAAAAGCCACATAGGACAGATTTACAGCTAGTAGCATACTGAACGGGGAAATACTAAAAGCCTTTCTCCTAAGATCTGGAGCATGACAACGATCCACATTATCATCACTGTTATTCCCTACATTACTGGACATCCTAGTTAGAGCAACCAGACAAAAGAAATATACAAAGTGCATCCAAATTTGAAAGAAAGAAATCAAATTATCCTTGTTGGCAGATAATACGATCTTTTACTTGAAAAAACCTATAGACTCCACCAAAAATCTATTAGAACTCATAAACAAATTCAGTAACGTTGCAGGATAGAAAATCAATATGGAAAAATCAATAGCATTTCTATATGCTAACAGTAAACTGAAAAAAAGTAGTCCCATTTACAGTAGCCACAAATAAAGCTAAATATCTAAGCATTAAGTTAACCAAAGAAGGGAAAAACCTCCATAATGAAAACAATAAAACACTGATGAAAGAAATTGAAGAGGACACCCTGCAATGGAAATATAGCTCATGTTCATGGATTGGAAGAATCAATATTGTTAAAATGTCCATACTACCCACAGCAATCTACAGATTCAATGCAGTACCTACCAAAACACCCATGACATTATTCACAGAAATATTTTGAAATTCTAAAATTTATATGGAACCACAAAAGTACAGAACAACCAAAGCTATCCTAAGCAAAAAGAACAAAACTGGATGAGTCTCATTACCTGAGTTCATATTATACTCCAGAGCTATAGTAACCAAAATAGCAATATATTATACTGGTATAAAACAGATACATACACCAATGGAACAGAATAGAGAACCTATGAACAAATTCACATATCTACAGTGAATTCATTTCTGACAAAGGTGCCAAGAACATACCTTAGGGAAAAGACAGTGTCTTCAATAAATAGTGCTAGGTGAACTGAATATCAATATGCAGAATAATGACACTAGACCCCTATCTCTGACAATATACAAAATTCAAATCAAAATGAATCAAAGACTTAAATTTAAGACCTCAAACTATTAAACTGCTACAAGAAAACATTAGGGAAACTCTCTAGGTCATCGGTCTGGGCAAATATTTCTTGAGTAATACCCCAAAAATACAGACAACCAAAGCAAAAATACACAAATGGGATCATATCAAGTTAAAAACCCCTTTACAGCAAAGGAAACAATCAACAAAGTAAACAGACAACCACAGGATGGGAGTAAATATTTGCAAACTACCTGTCTGACAAAGGATTACTAACTAGAGTATATAAGGAGCTCAAACAACTCTATAGGAAAAAAAAAAAAAAAAAAAAAAAAAAAATCTAATTTTAAATTAGGCAAAACATTTGAATATACCCTTCTCAAATGAATACATAAAAATGGCAAAGCGACACATGAAAAGGTGCTCCACGTC
>NW_012106608.1:3829-4180 GCF_000951045.1 Mandrillus leucophaeus
AATATTTCTACATGTTTTGTAAAACTTTAAAAATTAATTTTAATAGTGTTTATTATATAGCTCAATGTTCCTTTTACTTGAATGAAATATAAATTTCTTTATTATTCAATAATTTAGTAACTTTCTTGATCAACCAAAAATCCCTTTTATCCCTAACAAAGATCTCATAATTTAGAATTTTTCAAATTTGTTCTGGAATCTAATAAGTTTAGAACTGCATTGACTACGGTTACATATCCTTAATGCTCTTGATAGTTTATTCAATCATGTGTATAGAGAATATCTATATGAATAAGTATACATATTATACACTTTCATATCATTTTCTTTCATTAATATTTTATTTTTTTT
>NW_012106609.1:0-559 GCF_000951045.1 Mandrillus leucophaeus
AATTGCTGGGTTTATGTTTAACTTTTAAAAATACCAAGCTGTTTTCCAAAGTGGCTAAGCTATTTTACGTTCTCATCAGCAACATTTGAGGGTTTCAGTTTAGCCACATCCTCACCAATGCTAGATAGCAATTAGTCTTTTAGATTATAACCATTCTAGTGGGTGTGTACTGATAGCTCATTGTGGTATTAATTTGCATTTCCGTAATGACTAAAGATGTTGAGTACCTTTTCATGTGCTTATTAGCCATTCATATATTTTCTTTGGTGAAATGTATATTCAAAACTTCTGCACAGTTTTTAATTGGGTTGCTTATTTTCTTATTTTGAAAGGGTAAGGGTTCTTTGTATATTCAACCCAGTAATTCTACTGCTAGGTACCTAGAAGTGAGAATATATATCCATATATGTAGGTTGATATGAAGACATCATTTGAATGTCTATAGCACCTTTACTCATAATAGCCAAAATATAAATGTTTATCAACTGGTAAATGAATAAAAAATAGTATATCCATGCAAATAATACTATATAGCAATACAAAGGAATGAAGTACTCAT
>NW_012106609.1:1154-3001 GCF_000951045.1 Mandrillus leucophaeus
CAGCCCTCCAAAAATGTCTATGCCCTAATAATCCCTGCAACCTGTGATTATCTTACACGTCAAAGGGAAATTAAGGTGCCAAAGGGAAATTGAGGTAGCAAATGTAATTAATCAGCTAACCTTAAAATATGGAGATTATCCTGAATTAACCTAGTTGGGCCTCGTGTAATCACAGAGACCCAAGTGTGGAAGAGGGAGGCAGAAGAGTATCAGAGTGATGTGGTATGAGAAAGACTCCACTGGCCATTGGTGGCTACGAAGATGGATGGGGGCCGTGAGCCAAAGAATACAGGCAGCCTCTAGAAGTTGTAAAAAATGCAAAAACTAATTCTCCCATAGACCTTCCAGAAAAGAGCACAGTCCTGTTAACACCTTGAGTATAGCCCAGTGAACCTCATTTTGTACTTTTGAATATACAATAAATTTGTGTTAAGTCACTAGCTCTGTGGTAGTTTGTTACAGCAGCAATAAGAAATCAATATACCACAATAATGAAATAAAAAATTATATAGGCCAGGTGCGGTGGCTCACACCTGTAATCCAAGCACTTTGGGAGGCCAAGGCGGGTGAATCACCTGAGGTAAGGAGTTCGGGACCAGTCTGGCCAACATGGTGAAACCCGTCTCTACTAAAAAATACAAAAATTAGCCAGGCATGGTGGTGGGCGCCTGTAGTCTTAGCTACTCAGGAGGCTGAGGCAGGAGAATTGCTTAAACCCAGGAGGCGGAGGTTACAGTGAGCCGAGATCGCTCCATTGCACTCCAGCCTGGGCAACAAGAGCAAAACTCTGTCTCAAAACACAGACAAGCAAACAAGCAAACAAAAATTATATAATCACTTTAATAGATGCAGAAAAAGCATTTGACAGAACTCAATACACATTCATGGTGAAAACATTTTTTTAAACCAGAAGTAGAAATAGCGGACTTTATGATAAAAAGCATGATCAAATAAAAAAGGAGAGATTTAATGATGATAAAGTGTCCATCTGTCAGAAGATATAAAATTCTAAATTATATGCCACTAATAATACAGCCTCAGGGGAAAAAAACCTGGAAGAAATAGAAGGAAAAGGAAATTATAACTACAGTGGATGTTTTTTTTTTTTCCAATTATACTTTAAGTTCTAGAGTATGCACAATGTGCAGGTCTGCCACATAGGTACACATATGCCATGTTGGTTTGCTGCACCCATCGACTTCTCATTTCATTAGGTATTTCTCCTAATGCTATCCCTCCCCCAGCCCCCCAGCCCCCTATAGGTTCCAGTGTGTGATGTTCCCTGCCCTGTGTCTAAGTGTTCCCTCTGATCAACTCCCACCCATGAGTGAGAACATGTGGTGTTTGGTTCTCTGTCCTTGTGATAGTTTGCTGAGAATGATGGTTTCCAGCTTCATCCATGTCCCTGCAAAGGATATGAACTCATCGTTTTTTATGGCTGCATAGTATTCCATGGTGTACATGTCCCACATTTTCTTAATCCAGTCCATCGTTGATGGACATTGGGTTGGTTCCAAGTCTTTGCTATTGTGAATAGTGCCACAATAAACATATGTGTGCATGAGTCTTTATAGTAGCATGACTTATAATCCTTTGGGTATATACCCAGTAATGGGATCGCTGGGTCAATTGGTATTGTGCTAGTTCTAGATCCTTGAGGAATTGCCACACTGTCTTCCACAATGGTTGAACTAATTTACACCCCCACCAACAATGTAAAAGCATTCCTATTTCTCCACATCCTCTCCAGCATCTGTTGTTTCCTGACCTTTTAATGATTGCCATTCTAACTGGCATGAGATGGTATCTCACTGTGATTTTGATTGCATTTCTCTGATGACCAGTGA
>NW_012106609.1:3744-4997 GCF_000951045.1 Mandrillus leucophaeus
GGTCTATATATCTGTTTTGGTACCAGTACCATGCTGTTTGGTTACTGTAGCCTTGTAGTATAGTTTGAAGTCAGGTAGCATGATGCCTCCAGCTTTGTTCTTTTTGCTCAGGATTGTCTTGGCCATGCAGGCTCTTTTTTGGTTCCATACGAACTTTAAAGTAGTTTTTTCCAATTCTGTGAAGAAAGTCATTGGTAGCTGGATGGGGAGGGCATCGAATCTATAAATTACCTTAGGCAGTGTGGTTATTTTCATGATATTTATTCCTCCTATCCATGAGCATGGAATGTTCTTCCATTTGTTTGTGTCTTCTTTTATTTCGTTGAGCAGTGGTTTGTAGCTCTCCTCGAAGAGGTCCTTCACATCCCTTGTAAGTTGGATTCCTAGGTATTTTATTCTCTTTGTAGCAATTGTGAATGGGAGTTCACTCATGATTTGGCTCTCTTTTTGCCTGTTATTGGTGTATAGGAATGCTTGTGATTTCTTTTTTTTTTTTTTTTGAGACGGAGTTTTACTCTTGTTGCCCAGGCTGGAGTGCAATGGCGCGATCTCGGCTCACAGCAACTCCACTTCCTGGGTTCAAGCAATTCTCCTGCTTCAGCCTCCCAAGTAGCTGGGATTACAGGCATACGCCACTGTGTCTGGCTAATTTTTTTTGTATTTTAATAGAGATGAGTTTTCTCCATGTTGGTCAGGCTGGTCTCAAACCCCCGACCTCAGGTGATCTGCCCACCTCGGCCTCCCAAAGTGCTGGGATTGCCAGCATGAGCCACCATGCCCAGCCTAGTAATGCTTGTGATTTTTGCACATTGATTTTGTATCCTGAGACTTTGCTGAAGTTGCTTATCAGCTTAAGGAGTTTTTGGGTTGAGACCATGGGGTTTTCTAAATATACAATCATGTCATCTGCAAACAGGGACAATTTGACTTCCTCTTTTCCTAAGTGAATACCTTTATTTCTTTCTCTTGCCTAATTGCTCTGACCAGAACTTCCAACACTATGTTGAATAGGAGTGGTGAGAAAGGACATCCTTGTCTTGTGCCAGTTTTCAAAGGGAATGCTTCCAGTTTTTGCCCATTCACTATATCAGCTGTGGGTTTGTCATAAATAGCTCTTATTATTTTGAGATACATTCCATCAATACCTAGTTTATTGAAAGTTTTTAGCATGAAGGGCTGTTGAATTTTGTCGAAGGCCTTTTCTGCATCTATTGAGATAATCATGTGGTTTTTGTCATTGGTTCTGTTTATAT
>NW_012106609.1:5047-5649 GCF_000951045.1 Mandrillus leucophaeus
TGGCCTCATAAAATGAGTTAGGGAGGATTCCCTCTTTTTCTGTTGATTGGAATAGTTTTAGAAGGAATGGTACTAGCTCCTCTTTGTACCTCTGGTAGAATTTGACTGTGGGTCAGTCTGGTCCTGGACATTTTTTGTTGGTAGGCTATTAATTATTGCCTCAATTTCAGAGCCTGTTATTGGCCTATTCAGAGATTCAACTTCTTCCTGGTTTAGTCTTGGGAGGGTATATGTGTGCAGGAATTTATCTATTTCTTCTAGATTTTCTAGTTTTTTTTTTTTTGCATAGAGGTGTTTATAGTATTCTCTGATGGTAGTTTGTACTTCTGTGGGATCGGTGTTGATATCCCACTTACCATTTTTTATTGTGTCTATTTGATTCCTCTCTCTTTTCTTCTTTATTAGTCTTGCTAGTGGTCTATCAATTTTGTTGATCTTTTCAAAAAACGAGCTCTTGGATTCATTGATTTTTTGAAGGGTTTTTTGTGTCTTTATCTCCCTCAGTTTTGCTCTGATCTTAGTTATTTCTTGCCTTCTGCTAGCTTTTGAATGTATTTGCTCTTGCTTCTCTAGTTCTTTTAATTGTGATGTTAGGGTGTCAA
>NW_012106609.1:6668-8558 GCF_000951045.1 Mandrillus leucophaeus
TTTCCATTTGGTTGGTAGATCTTCCTCCATCCCTTTATTTTGAGCCTATGTGTGTCTCTGCACGTGAGATGGGTCTCCTGAATACAGCACACTTATGGATCTTGATTCTTTATCCAATTTGCCAGTCTGTGTCTTTTAATTGGGGCATTTAGCCTATTTACATTTAAGGTTAATATTGTTATATGTGAATTTGATCCTGTCATTATAATGTTAGCTGGTTATTTTGCCTGTTAATTGATGCAGTTTCTTCATAGCATCAATGGTCTTTACAATTTGGCATGCTTTTACAGTGGCTGTTCCTTTCCATGTTTAGTGCTTCCTTCAGGAGCTCTTATAAGGCAGGCCTGGTGGTGACAAAATCTCTCAGCATTTGCTTGTCTGTAAAGGATTTTATTTATCCTTCACTTAGGAAGCTTGGTTTGGCTGGATATGAAATTCTGGGTTGAAAATTCTTTTCTTTAAGAATGTTGAATATTGACCCCCACTGTCTTCTGGCTTGTGAGGTTTCTGCTGAGAGATCTGCTGTTAGTCTGATGGGCTTCTCTTTGTGGGTAATCTGACCTTTCTCTCTGGCTGCACTTAACATTTTTTCCTTCATTTCAACCTTGGTAAATCTGACAATTATTGGTCTGGTGGTTGTTCTTCTCAAGGAATATCTTTGTGGCATTCTCTGTATTTCCTGAATTTGAATGTTGGCCTGCCTTGCTAGGTTGGGGAAGTTCTCCTGTATAATATCCTGAAGAGTGTTTTCCAACTTGGTTCCATTCTCCCTGTCACTTTCAGTTACACCAATCAAATGTAGATTTGGTCTTTTCACATAGTCCTGTATTTTTTGGAGGCTTTGTTTATTTCTTTTTACTCTTTTTTCTCTAATCTTGTCTTCTTGCTTTATTTCATTAGTTTGATCTTGAATCACTGATATCCTTTCTTCCACTTGATCAAATTGGCTATTGAAGCTTGTGCATGCATCACGAAGTTCTCGTGCCATGGTTTTCAGCTCCATCAGGTCATTTAAGGTCGTCTCTGCACTGTTTATTCTAGTTAGTCATACCTCTAACCTTTTTTCAAGGTTTTTAGCTTCCTTGCGATGGGTTAGAACATGCTGCTTTAGCTTGGAGAAGTTTGTTATTACCGACCTTCTGAAGCCTACTTCGTTCAATTTGTCAAAGTCATCCTCCACCCAGCTTTGTTCTATTGTTGGCAAGGAGCTGTGATCCTTTAGAGGAGAAGAGGTGCTCTGGTTTTTAGAATTTTCAGCTTTTCTGCTCTGGTTTCTCCGTATCTTTATGGTTTTATCTACCTTTGGTCTTTGATGTTGGTGACCTACAGATGGGGTTTTGGTGTGGATGTCCTTTTTGTTGTTGCTGATGCTATTCCTTCCTGTTTGTTAGTTTTCCTTTTAACAGTCAGGTCTCTCAGCTGCAGGTCTGTTGGAGTTTGTTGGAGGTCCACTCCAGACACTGTTAGTCTGGGTATTGCCAGCGGGGGTTGCAGAACAGCAAATATTGCTGCCTTATCCTTCCCCTGGAAGCTTCATCCCAGAGGGACACCTGCCTGTATGAGGTGTCTGTCAGCCCCTACTGGGAGGTTTCTGTCAGTTAGGCTACACAGGGGTCAGGGACCGACTTGAGGAGGCAGTCTGTCCATTCTCAGAGCTCAAACACTATACTGGGAGAACTACTGCTCTCTTCAGAGCTCAGCTGGAAATACAGAAATCACCTGTCTTCTCTGTAGATCACGCTGGGAGCTACAGACCAGGCCTGTTCCTATTCAGCTATCTTGGAACAGACCCCCTATAAAAAAAAAGGCAGTGGATGTTTTTAATACATCTCTCTCAGTAAACCTAAGTAAAGATGTAAGAGATTGGCCAGGCGCAGTGGCTCAAGCCTG